>NC_136486.1:71039906-71067406 GCF_053919585.1 Euprymna scolopes | reverse complement strand
AGTATTAACACTTTCCTTTTCCGAAAAATCATTGTCCACGAAATATTCATTTAATAAATAAAACAATTGCGTTTTCTTATTCATTTATTTATTGAAAATTGCAGCAATTTTATTCGTTTTAAGGCAGTAAATATTCCCTGTCTTCTAAATTATTTTCAGATAAATTCTGTTCAAATTGATAACACAAATGTTAGGTTTTGAAATGTGTTTACTCAGAATTGTATTGTTGTAGTCGATGGGACGACATGATTTGTTTTGATTTGAAGGAAAAATAATGTTTATCTCTAAAATTTGATATTCTTCCCTGGTTTTTCCAACCTCTCATTTACTCGGGAATGTGAAACATTTTCGTGTAGCTAACTATAAAAATATTTCTATAATACTCTACTCGTTTATATTCGTATATATGCTATATATGTGTTTTGCACGTATATATCATATATATACACATATTAGCGTTTCTGTGCACACATAGTACACACACACGCACCCATAGACAAACACACATGTATATATATATATATATATATACACGTATATATGTATATCGGTGTAAGATATTGATCGAACAAAACCGGATATCCTGGTTGGATATTATTATTAGAAAAACAATTAGATTTTGGAAAATATGTATTTACAACTTTAAATTTTTATTCAAGAATTTAAGCAGAAATTTAATAATGAAAGTCGATTTAGAAATTTTTGTAGTCGTTGTTGAATTTGGTTATATGAACACAAATTTAAGGTTACATGAGAGATAACATTCTTTTTTGTTATTGAACACGTGGTTGGGGTTTGCTGACGTAATAGTAAATTAGCAGAGATCAAGCTAACGAGTTGGCGAGAAATGCGTTAGCTAACAGACGTGCAGATCACTGTTGGAAACGGACATGTGAGAACTAGTAGAAAGAGACTGCAACAAGAGTATGTACAAGACAAGTAAAATTCTATTGCTTTAAAACAGTTGAAACTTGCACCCCGTACGCGCGGGATATAGTAGTTTGGTGTGCACGCAATGGGTCGACTGAATATGTTTCCTACTTGTTAACTGTTAAATAAAGTATTTATGTTTTTATAAAAATGCATTTGTTCACTGTTGCTATACAAGCGGCAAATTTCAGCATGAGGATCCAGCCATTAATGCCGACGATGAAACTGCTGCCTGTAACGACGCAATGAAGACACAAGAAGCGATTCATGCCAGCTGGTTATAGCCGACGACATATCGACCCGTTGTGTTGATGTTTCCATGTATCTATCGTTTGATATCGTGTCTAACACCCAGGGAGCTGGCTGCGTTCCCAGGACGTACCTCAACCTAGTAACGTTCCCCAGAAAACGATAGTGTCATACTCATGCTGACATCAAACTGTGCACTTATTGTCTCACGACGGTTTATATGAAATTCTTCAAATTTTGTCAATCAGCTCTAATGTTCTGACTTCTTTACTCCTCCCACACCTCTCATCATCTCTCACAGACTCCCTGCTTTCCTTGAATCTCTTATACCATTCAAAAACTGATGCTCGATTCATGCAAGATGCTCCAAACGTATGCTGAAGCATATTTTGGCATTTTATCAAGTTTAAAACAGAATTTTATTGCATATCGTTCTGCTAACGTGTCCCCATGTCCAGATTGAAGTTTTTAAATTCACCAGTTGTGACAATCAGACTTTAGTAAGGTGCATTCCAATTCCTGGTGTAGCTGTTCATTTGAAACTGAAATCATACAATTTGTCAGTAAGATTTATAGGATAACATACTGAATTTTTTAGTCTACACCAATTTTAAATGCCTATAAAAAGTCTGGAAACTTATTGACTGCCATCATATGTAAAACATTTATATAATAACTTTGGAATTTTAGAAACATAAACAAAAAGAATTTCATGTTCAATGGTGAGGAATAAGGATTGGCCTCGTCATGTTACGTCATGTTAGTAAACTAATATAAAATGAATTTCCATCTACCGGAGAAGATACCAGTTAGAGTTGAAGTTTTAGTCTGGGAGTTGGTTTGGTCAGCCTTACAGCTATTCGGATGAGAAGTCAAAGATATGTAATCACCAAAACAGAAACAACATGCACTCCGAGAGCATAAGAACCATAACTATGAAAATAAATGTTATGTATGAAATATAATTTGGCTTTCATGAGTTTTCGAAGGAGAAATAGTTTGCATTTTAAGTATCACGTCAAAAAGTTGTGACTCAGAAGAAAGTATGTGTCTATTTGTTAGATCTGTTGCAAACATGTTTGATCCTCGACGGTCGTACATCTAAACAATCTGATAAAAATGCGAGTGTACCTCAGGGATATTTTCTTGGACCTTTATTAATCCTTATATTCATAAATGACCTCCCTGATAAAATTATTTCTGAGATGGGTATATTTGTTGATGACATCACACTCTATAACAGGCACAAGGGGAAAACAAATGAACACATATCTAAACAAAGTACAAAAACACTAGAGAAAAACCTCCAATCTATAGAGGAATGGGGGACAAAAATCGAGGGTCACATTCAATGTTGCCAAAACTAAGCTTTTTTCCTTCAATAATTACAAGCCAAAAGCTATGGCTAAAGATACGTTACCTGAAAGTACTTCTTTTGAACTCCTCGTCCTAACGTTCACAGGGAACATGCGTTGGAACAAATACATTGAGAGCATTGCCAAGGCTAGAAAGCTACTTGCACCTGAAAGTATCCTGTATCTTTACAAAGCCACCATTCGCCCATGTATTAAGTACTTTTGTCACATCTGCGCTGGTGCATCTGTTACTAATTTATCTCTCCTGGACAGGGTTCAAAAGAGAGTTGCCAATCTGATAGGTCCTGAACTATCATCAAAGCTTCAACCTCTGTTTTATCAACATAATGTTGCATCAGTTTGCCTGTTCTATAAGTATTTTAATGGTGACTATTCCGACGAACTACACGATCTTGTACTCCTCGGACGTAAATACCCCCGACAAACCCGACAAGCAGCAAAATTTCACCTCTACACAGTAGAGACCCCTAGATGTAAGAAAGCCTTCTACTCTAATAGTTTCTTCTCCAGAACTGCAAGACTGGAACTCCCTTCCGGGTTCCTGCTTTCCCAACTGTACTGACATGCAGAAGTTCAAATGTAATATGAACGAACATCTCATTTCTCAATTCCCTACATAGTATCCATGTAACTTGTTTCACCGATAGTAACCCCCTACATCGATGTGGCACTGTGCCTTGTTTAGAGTTATATTGAAAAAAATAACTATGAAGAAGATATGTTCTCCGTTGTCTCGTGCAAAGTAGACAAAGATGTTTATTCGTCACATCAAAGAACTGTCTCGTATTAAATGTGTAAACACTGACATCAGCACATTATACATACACGAGTTCACACACAATATATATATATATATATATATATATATATAATTATTATAGCATAGTATATTATTATTATGTAGAAGCCTGTCTAATTCCGCAATCCTTTTTGTATTAATCTAATCTTTAGTAGTAATATTCTTTCAGAAATGATGAATGTCTGTTTAGGTAAATACTATTGCAGAAATATTAACACTTTCCTTTTTCGAAAAAAATAATTCTCATTGTCTCGTATTAAATGAACCGTACTTTATGTGTAAACACCGACACCAACTCATTAAACTGCTTAAGGAGGAGATAGACTCTGTCTATCGCTCGGCTTTCATACTCCTTCTTTGCCTATTGGCCAGGCGTAGAGGTACTATCACAGGGACTCGCTTGAATCACCCAGTGGTTGACCTTGTTTCCTGACTAGGGTAATGAACGCCGCTTTTCCCCACTCCTGCCACATCCCATCCCCCTAAACTGGACACAGTGGGGTGCTTCAGTGCCATATATGTCAGTGCAGTTGGACTGGGCTGGCTTTGCCTAATGGATTGAGGGTACCGGATTGACAGTTCCTGGCTGCTGTTTCCGACTGATAGTACAGGAGCCCTAACTCTTTGGTAGCGCTTAGAGCGGCTGCTCCATCAACAGTTGTAAAATATCGGGATGTTTGTAGTGCCATGTCGCGCATGGAAAGGGACCCTGCACTCATCCCCGGTGGGCTTTCCCGAGGCCTCAATCCTGTGGGTGAGGACAGCTGATGGTCTACTTGTATTGCATGTCTGGTATTCTGCACAACTACTTGTCCAGCACCCCCTCACTCATCCACCCTAACTGAAACTTTTAAATAAAATAAAATGAAATGACAGCTCAAGCAAAAGTTACGTTTAAACCAGGACCAAACTCAAAGAAAACCAACCTGCCTCCTCCCTTGAGGCTTGCATTTACTAATATCCGCGGGCTTAGAACTAACTTAGATGATGTTGAGTCATTTCTCCTTGTAAACACCCCGGATATCTTAGCATTAAGTGAAACTAACCTTCACTCCTCCATACCCTCTAACCACTTTAACATGCCTGGTTATCTCCCACTCTACCGTAAGGACTCGGACAGACATATGCATGGACTTGGAGTCTATATTCGAAACACCCTCCCCCTAACTAGAGAAATAAAACTAGAATCAGAGGGCCAGGCCTTTATGTGCTTCAGACTAAATATGCAACACAATATTAGCTACTTATATTTTCTCTACCGCTCTCCCTCAAACCAAGACTGTACCCTAATAAACAAAGTCTCAGACAGCATAGATATAGCACTCTCCCTCGATACTAGCGCACAAATACATGTATTTGGTGACTTCAATGTCCACCACAGTAACTGGCTAGGATTCTCAAATCACACAGACGTAGCTGGTAGCGCCACATATAGCTTCTCTATATCTCATTCCCTATCTCAGATGGTTACATTTCCGACACGTTTCCCAGACCAGCACGATCAACATGCCTCACTTCTAGATCTCTTTCTGACAACAGTTCCCAATGACTGTACAACAAATGCCCATAGCCCACTCGGGAATGCTGATCACGCTGTGATAATGGTAGAAATCAGCCTAAATTCTCGCCCTAAAACTGAAGACCCACTACTCAAAACAACGAGGTATTACAAAAAGGCTGATTGGGAAGCCATCAGGGAGCTCATCAGAGATGCCCCATGGCAAAATATCTTTACTCTTCCAGCGGAACAGTGTGCAAATGAGACAACTGAATGGTTCAAAACTGCTATTGAAGCACATGTTCCCGCACGGAAATACTATAGCAAGCCCCACTCCCCCCAATGGTTTACTTCTGCTTGTGCAGCTGCCATTTGTCAAAGGCAGCATGCGTTCCGCAGATTCAACCGACATAAGTCCAGCTCAAATAAACAGAAGTTTATAGAAGCTAGAAATAATTGTAAGAGAGTGATAGACACAGCTAAGTCAGATTACTCTGAAACCACCAGAAAGCGCATCGAAGCACAGAAATTAGGAACCCGGGATTTTTGGAAAATCTACAACAGCGTAGTTAATAATGGACAGTCAATTATTCCCCCACTAACAAACAATCATGAGGTTGCTTGCACGGCAACTGACAAGGCTAATCTGCTTGCCAGTCGGTTTGCCTCAAACTCCACACTGAACTCGGTACACCACTCACTCCCTGATTTTCCTCTGCGAACAGACGCCACACTTGACGACTTGAAAATCACCCCTTCTCAGGTACATGCTATTATAAAAAACCTAGACACCTCTAAAGCATGTGGACCAGATCTCATCCCGGCTGTGCTATTAAAAAAATGCTCTGCCGAGGTTGCTCCAGTTCTGTCCAAACTTTACAATAAATGCCTTAACGAATCTTGTTTTCCCGACTGCTGGAAAACCGCCTCTGTGGTACCAGTCTTCAAGAATTCTGGTGAAAGAACTGACCCACTAAATTATCGCCCCATTAGCCTCCTCCCGCTTTTCGCCAAAATATTTGAGTCCTTAGTTAATAAAGCCCTAGTCCAGCACCTAACAGCTGCTAAACTCTTGACTGACAAACAATATGGATTCAGGCAAGCCCGTTCAACAGCAGATATCTTAACTGTAGTTTCTGAACGTATATACCGTTCATTGGATAAAACAGGGGAGGGTAGAGCGGTGGCCCTTGATATATCTAAGGCTTTTGACAGGGTATGGCACGATGGTCTTCTAAGGAAAATTAGATCATATGGAATCACTGGAAGAATTCATAACGTAATTAAATCCTTCTTAAGTAATAGAAAAATCAAAGTTGTCCTCGACGGACGTACATCCAAACAATATGACATAAATGCGGGAGTGCCTCAGGGGTCTATCCTTGGACCTCTATTGTTCCTGATATTCATAAACGACCTCCCTGATAATATTGTTTCGGAGATGGGTATATTTGCCGATGACACCACTCTCTATAACAGATATGAGGGGAAAACAAATGAACACATATCCAAGAAAATGGCAGAAACACTAGAGGATGACCTCCAATCCGTAGTGGAATGGGGACAAAAATGGTTGGTCTCATTCAATGCTGCTAAGACTAAGCTTGTTTCCTTCAATAACTACAAGAAACCTTCTCTACCACCAATAGCAATGGCCAAGAACACATTGCCTGAAAGTACTTCTTTTAAACTCCTCGGCCTAACGTTTACAGGGAATATGAACTGGAATAGATACATTGAGAGCATTGCCAAGGCTGCTGCAAGGAAGGTTGGCTCCCTCTACCGTGCTAGAAAACTACTTACGCCTGCCAGTATCCTATACCTCTATAAGGCAACCATTCGCCCATGTATGGAGTACTGTTGTCACATCTGGGCTGGTGCATCTGCTGCTTGTCTCTCGCTCCTGGACAGGGTTCAAAAAAGAGTCGCAAACCTGATAGGTCCTGAACTGTCATCTGGGCTTCAACCTCTGTCCCATCGACGAGATGTTGCATCCCTCTGCCTGTTCTACAAATACTTTAATGGTGAATGCTCTGACGAACTGCAAACACTTGTACCTCCCCGACGTAACTACCCCCGACAAACCCGACAAGCTACTAAGTCTCATCCCTTTACAGTGGAGATCCCTAGGTGCAAGAAAGCCTTTTACTCCAATAGTTTCTTCCCCAGAACTGCGGGTCTTTGGAACTCCCTTCCGGGATTCTGCTTTCCCAACTGCAATGATATGCAGAAGTTCAAGTGTAATGTTAACAAACATCTTTCTACTCTTCTCCCTTCATAATGACCCCGCTAATTAATTCCCTAATAGTAGCCCCCTGCTTCAAAGTGGCACTGTGCCTTGTTTGGGGTGAAAATTGAATAAAAAAAAAAAAAAAAAAAAAAAAAAAAAAAAATTATACATACACGAGTTCACACACACACACACACACACACACACACACACACACACACACACACACACACACACACACACATATATATGTATGTATATATATACACTCGCTATATTAGACGATACAATCAATTACATGAAAATGTAAACTATATATAGCTTTTAATAAAGAGATCAACGTTTACTTCACTGCCCCGTACTTTTTGATATCTAATAAAATCTGAACAAAATGCAAAGATGTTTACATTATTGAAAATATATAAATAAACATATAAAAATTGGTATATAATGTTCATTTGGCTTTTGTTAGTGGCAGGGCATCTTACGAGATGCAAGACAGTTATCCTCTATTTCCACCGAGATATCTTCTTACAATTAAATCGTTAATTTAACGGCAAATGTTTGAATCACTCTTGCACTTGCTTTACCGAGAGCCACTTCATAAAGAAGATCCTAGGAGTGAAGAAGATCTATGATGTGTAATTCGAGGCCTCGACTTCTTGGCTAGATCTACTGGCAATTATGATGAAGAATGATTAATTGGTGCATTATTAATTTACTAAATAGCAACTGGTGTAAAACTCATGGATTATGGAAAATGTATGAGGCTGGCAAGTATTATAATCCGTAAATGTATAGGACAAGCTATTATACTTGCAAAATTGAAAAATATAGGACGAGTCATTTCACTTGAAAAAAAATAGGACACGTTATTGCACTTGAAAAAGAATAAGACACGTTATTGCACTTGAAAAATATAAACTAAAAAATGAGACAGTTTTTACTTATTCTATTGTAGGAATGAATAAAATTTGAAATTGATATAAATAATTATGAATTATTCTTCCGGTTTATGGGCACGTACGGAAGTGCATATTTGGTTTATGGGCACGTACGGACGTGCATATTTGGTTCTACTCAATGTTTTATACTCTGATACAAAGTTGATATTTCTTTACTTAATTGATATGTCACTCGCATTATTTATTGACTGCACGCAGCAGCGATAAAGTTATTATTTATATGCAACATGTACCGAAACAACACTTTACATCTCTTTTAGTATAAAATATTGATGATCTATCATCTATAAATGAAAGACTATCATAATATAATGAAAAATGGGGTGATGATATGATTTATTTAGACATACGGATTGGTAAAGAGATGTTTATATAAATTGATGTGGACACCGAATAAGCCATTCTTGTATTTTTAATAGGGTAAATGTGTACATGACAGAATTCCACTGTGCGAAACGAGCTAATTAGCTAAATACACATGAATTTGGAAATTAGCACTTCAAATTATCAGCAATTTTGAAGAATGGAAGTCTAAGTGTGTGAGAAAAATACCGACTCACATAGGATTAACACGCTGTCTGTATACAATTAAAATTATGTCGACTTTTCTATGTAACTTGCAGCAGTATAAGAAAACAACGAGAATCCATATGCAGATCTTTAACAATCATTCTTTCCAGCAAATACTGCAGCATGTTAGCACGTACGAATACGCAAATGTTGTCACTGTTTTATAAATGTTGCAATTTATTAGTTTTGTCCCACTCTCTCGTTTAGTATTTTGCACGCTACGAAAAACAAAGAAAAAAAGAAATACTAGAAATTTATATAAACCAACAGAGTGGCCTGGGAATTTATTTTTCAATGTATCGTTTCATTTTCTTTCATAAAAGACGCAATAAAAACTGCAAATATATTAAAATAATATATAACGGAAAAATTTTAAGAATATTAAATTTCTCCTTTTCTTTTCTTTTTCCCCTTTAATTTTTCTTTTTCTTTTTTTCTTTGTTTTCCTTTTCTTTTTATTTTTTTTTGTTTTCCTTTTCTTTTTCTTTTTTTCTTTGTTTTCCTTTTCTTTTTCTTTTTTTCTTTGTTTTCCTTTTCTTTTTCTTTTTTTCTTTGTTTTCCATCGCGTCAAAAATACTAAGCAGCCAATTGTTAAAACTTTATTTTTATTTGAATTTTAAATTTTAGGTTGTTTCAGGTATTCGAGATTTCAACATGATCTTGTAATATTTCTATACGATTCCTATTATCACGTTTGAAACCGACGGTACCGATGAGTTATCTCATCTAAATTTTAGTAAATAAAAAATATAAATAATACGCTCTTATTTTCGGAATTTTTTCCTATAATAGAGCGGAACCCTCCCTCCCAATATAACTATAATCTTAAAAGAACAGTTTCAAGGTGTATAGGATATATTTTATCACTGTTCTCTATTAATAATGAACCGGATTTGAATGAAATTATTTAGAACATATTTATAACAATAGGTTTATGAAAATGGATATAAACACCGGATAAGGCTGCTAACAAGCCTACATTCATGGGATGTTGAGAGGGTGCTGAATGAAGATAAAAGAGTAGGCAATCCTTATTGTAAAGATTTCGATATTTTTGAACTTTTCAACTTAGAACATTGTTCATTAGATTTTATAACAACAGGGAACGTTTTGCACTTGTCTTATTAACCCATTTCAATTATAAATAATTGTAATTCATGCAATTTGTATAGAAAAATAAATCGAAAACCATAATTACAATGGAAATTACATAAAGACCAATAATGAATGAAATAATTACACACACACACACACACACACACACACACACACACACACACACACACACACACATATATATATATAATGAAACAGTTGTAATGTAAAAATCCAGGAAATAAACGAAGGTTATCAAAAAGAAAACGTGAGTTTTGAATTTTCCACAAAATTTTACACTATATATATATATATATATATATATATATATATATATATATAAGATTTATTTGTTTCTTAGCGATATTAACAACTTCAAAACGCTGTTATTTATTTTTTCCGCTTTAGTTAAAGAGCTAAAGGCTCTTTTTGCTATCCATATACGTACATATATATATATATATGTATATATATACATATGTATGTATATATATACACACACACATATATATAATTTATATAAGAGAAATAAAATTAAAAACTATAAGTTTAACTTTACAATCACAATTTATTGTTTGACAGAATACTCCAAAACATTATTTACAAAGTCGTTATCCCGCGGAGTTTCAAAGAATGCTATTCTTGTTATTCTTCTAATCAGAGGACATAAATAAATCAGCAAATTATATTTGTAGCAATGCTAAAATTTGCTAGTAAAGGCATTAAGTGAAACCGCAATTTATTGTAGTTATAAATTGCCAAATAAAACAGTGAAAAAATGTTGGATATGTAAAGAAATAAATATAAAAACAAACCGCGTATAATATTTCAGCTTGCATGAAAATCCTCTCAAGTTTATCCGAAATTCAAAATAGTTCTTTAGAGAGAATGTATTCCAAAATAAGTCCAGCGTGACGATGCATATAATCCGATTGGAAAGCCTTCAAAACAGCTGAAATAATGAAAATTGTTTTTTTTTCCGTGAAGTGCAGTAGCCCAAAGAGAATATTCTACATACAACATGTGACCACATGTGCTTTTACTTTGCCCTCATCAGCCGCTAACCAGAGGTGATGACACAGTTTCGGTGGCTAAAGCGGGACTGCCACCCCTGGCGCCACCAGCAGCTATTGCTGCTGGGCAAAGCAATAAATAGGATATAAAAAAAAAAAAATTACCTTGCATATTCAAGCAGAGGAAAAACGCTGTTTTTAACTTTTTCATTTTTATTTTAACTTTAATTAAAATTTTATTTATTAATTTTTCTCTTTAATTTCCCTTTTTTTCCTTCTTTCCCCCCTTCCTTCTTTTTCTTTCCTCCCTCTCTTTTTTTTCCAGAGCAGCCCGAGAACGGAAGAAGTGGACAATATTATGCTCTCTTTGCAAATATCTTTGAATTGCGCCAGATCCAGCATGACGCCTGTCTAACAATTGTTTGCAGGCGACATTTTTGTTTTTTAAAATCCCTTCCAGTGACGCCTATTTTCGAAAGAAGCGAAATGGTGGAGTGTCCTAAAAATCCTCGACATCCAACCTCGATAGGCATCACATTGCACATCCATCCCTTTTCTATACACTCGGCACGCACGCATTCGTACCGATCTTTCTTTCGTTCATGAGCCTCTGAGAAATTTTCTTCCCAAGGGACAGTTAGTTCGATTAAAAATATACTCTTTTTAGAGTCAGACCAGAGCAAAATATCAGGCCGCTTTTCTGTTTGGAGGATGTGCACTGGAAATTTCAAAGATGTCTTCAGATCTGCTGAAACTTTCCAATCCTTTGCCCCATTCAATAACTTCATATTGGGATTCAATTTATTTTTCCTCTTTGATGGACATTTGCCTTCTTGGCAAAATTGAACCCTGGGTTCACTAGTTGTTACAGGCTGTTTGTTAGCTAATATACACTGGGATGATATTATCTCAACCAGCACTTCTAGAACCTGGTTGTGTCGCCATGTAAACATTGGGAGGGATTTTGAGCATGCAGACAAGACGTGACGCAAGGTACCGCGCTCTTTTTGACATATAGTGCATAGATCAGAATCTATATATCCCCATTGTTTGAGATTCGATGCACATGGCAGTAGGTCATATGTAGACCTCAAAAGGTATGATATCGCCAGTGGTTCCATTTCGATTAAGGTGTTCCATGATAATTTAACTGGCTCAATATCACTCCATGTTGTCCACGCACATTGCTTGGCTTGAGTAACAGCAGTAGCTTTTCTTTTTTCCTCCTCAAACATTTTTATTTCCTCGGTCACCATTTTTCTCTTATCTTTAATGCCCATTTTGGAAAATGGCTCATACTTTGTGGATCCTAAACCAGCCCTGTCAACCTGAACAAGACCCATTATTTCCTTAGTTCGAAGACTGGATTCTGCTTCTTCAATTGTTTTTGTAACTGACCACTTGGTGCCAGCTTTTACAGCTGGATGTGCTTCCCGGACAAATTCATCATTTGAGTCATTCATCATCATTTGAAGACGCACCTTTCCAACTTTGAATTCTTCTACTAATGAGGACAAAGGAAGTTGCAGGCTGCCAGAATTCGTGTATAACCCTATTTTAGAAAAACAGGGGGGGACTCCAAGCCATTTACGTAGATATTTATTTGCGTGTTGTTCTATCCGTTCAATACGAGATAGTGCTATTTCATAAATTTGCATGGGCCACGAAAGACGGGGTACTAATCCATATTGATAGCACCAAGCTTTCATCTTTCCCGGCAAAAAAGTTTTATTTATTGCCTCAAGTCCCTTCAGGGCCATGTTTTGCAATTCCATACCCCGATGTCTGTCTGTTAGTGGAATTTCGTAAAGGCGTCCTAGACTCTTCACAGGAATTTCTTTTACTGTCGGCACAATATCCTCCCCGACATTAAAGTGAATTTGCCTTACAGAACCTTTAATGATTGACAAACTTCGACTTTTCTTTGGTTTAATCCTCATTTTCACCGTTGTAAGAAGATCAAAATACCGGTCAAGCAAACACTTAGCAGCTGTTTTGGAAGGGACAATGATGGTAATATCGTCCATGAATGCTCTTGACGGAGGAAGAATTATTTGTTTATTAGTCGTAACCCCCATTGTAGTGTTAGCGGCACTTCTTAATATAAGTTCCATTGCTAACACAAACAATAGTGGTGAGATGACACACCCCATCATAATGCCGATTTCAAGTGACTGCCATCTTGTAGTGTATTTTTTCATTGTAAACCTCATGAAAGCCAAACGAAAATATTTCATTATAATGTCCCTAATCTTTTCCGGAAAGTGGAAATAGTTTAATGCCATATCAATTAATTCGTGGGGAACCGACCCATATGCGTTGGCTAGATCAAGCCAAATTACATGAAGGTCTGACTGTGTCTTTTTGGCCGACATAATTGATCCCCAAATCATTTCCGCATGCTCCAGACAACCGGGAAACCCGGGCACCCCAGCCTTTTGTATTGATGTATTTATATATTTATTACTCATTATAAAGGATGTCATTCGTTGAGCAATAACACCGAAAAATATTTTTCCTTCAATATTTAAAAGTGATATAGGACGGAAATTCGGAATACCTTTTGAATTCATCTCCTTTGGTATCCAAATACCATTAGCAAGGCACCAGTCTTGTGGCACAGTACCCTGCTTCCAAGTCCTCTGAAGGAGGCCAGTCAACTTTCTGAGGACACGAGGACAATTTTTATATAATTTATACGAAATTCCATTAACTCCTGGGGCACTACCAGCCCGAGCCTTACGTACGAAATCAAGGACTTCCCCAAATTTAATATGCTGGATGTCAAAGCTAAATATTGGGTCCTTTAGTATTGGTAGGTTTTCCATGAAAGAAATTGGAATATTACTCGACTTATCTGTATATGTTTTATATAAATGGTCCTCGATTTCCTTCTGTGATACATCGAGTTGGCCACTTTTTGATTCAACGAAAAGTTTCTTAGCGAATCCATATGGATTCGTATAAAATGATTTCCGGGCCTGGCGTCTTTTCTTTCGTTTCTTCCGCTGGTTTTCTGCTCTTGATATTTTTAGAATTTCTTGTTTAATTTCATTTAAGAGAATTAATATTCCCTCTTTTTCTTGCAAATGAGATTCTTTAAGACGGCGTTTTAATAACCGTTGTTCAGATCTTAATTTTCCTTTTTTCATTTGTCGTCTGTTTGGTTTTTTTTCCACGTTTTTTCCTTCGCCAGACACTATGCCAAATCTATCATAACAAACGTCATATGTGATCTTGCAAAATATGCCCATTTGCTTTTCAATGGGACCTTTAAGGTGAACCGATAGTAAAAACGAGAGCTCTTCATCAAGATTTGACCAAACAGCCTTCTGGTTACCTTTAGGCCATTGAATTTTTGGTTTGCTGGGAATGTCTCCTGGGGGCTGATGTTCAACAATGGAATCCTGAACACTATCCTGAATATATATATATATATTTAAATATGTATGAATAAAAAATCAATACGAAAAATATGTAAATGTCTATAACTTTTCTGTATTTATTTCCTGTGTGTTGACGTGTAGGAATACAAAACATTTTTTTGAAAAAAACAAACAAGAATGTTTCCTTCAAAAGCCTATATTTTCGACCGATCCTTCGATCTTCTTCAGAGTGAATGATATATATATATATATATATATATATATATATATATATATATATATATATATATATATATAGTAAATTATATATTCGCCAGGCTTATAATTCGCCATAAGCCTGATGAATCCTAGCGTGGACAAAATGCGGAATATTCTGTGTAGCTTAATTGCCATATATATTTTTATAACTTACTACCTAGCTCTACCTATGTATTGAGCACTGTTGAAGTAAATATTTAAAGTTTACGCATAAAATAATACTTTCGTATATTAATTTATGTGACTAAATGAAGTAATCATATATATATATATATATATATATATATATATATATATATATATATATATATATATATATATGAATGAGACACCTCTTATTTTTATGGCACGTATTTCTATTTATCATTTTTATTAAATCTTATTACGTACATATCCATAGATATGCATGTTTACGTACATATCCATGTACGTGCCATCTGCTCTCCGCCGTCATTAGCATGGCTTAGGATTGACCGCATGGTATCTCATCCTCACACTGTGGTTTTAACAAAGAGCCGACTCACTACTTGAATACGCGATTTTTTTCGCTTTTTAATTTAAGATTTGTTTTTGTTGTTTTTAGGGATATTAACAACTTCAAAACACTTTTCTTTCTTTCTTTATTTTTTCCGCTATATATATAATTTGCTTTGTTAAAGTTATTCTTCATTTGCTCATCTCTCTCTCTCTCTCTCTCTCTCTCTATATATATATATATATATATATATATATATATATATATTTAAATAAGGAAGTAGTCACCAACAATGTGTATTTTTTAACATTATTTTATTATTCCGTGTCTTGGTTTTTCATTGAGAATTATGTTTGGATCATTGTAATAATGTTTTGAAGTCATTGAAATCGTTTACGCGCGTTTCAGACGGTCTGTGATGCGTCCTCGTCAGAAATTATTTTCAAATGTGTTGGAGATGTAAAAATGGCGATTTTCGTAGTTAATTTGAAGTTTTTCCAAGGGGTGGAGGCTTGTAAGTGGTTATTATTCATTGGTATGCTGAATTTTTATTGCTCTTTTATTGGGCTTGTCCAGGGAGACGTTGACCTGGCTGTAGTCGCTATCTCTTTCTGCTAATCTTTTTATTCTTTTAGGGTGGGGTAGGGTGTGTGTGTGTGTGTGTGTGTGTTTATGTGTGTGTGTGTTTATGTGTGTGTGTGTGCGTGTGTTTGCTTTTATTGGTTTGGGAATGTGTATATTGTTTTATAGTATTTTAGGAAGGCGGCTGTGGTCCGAGGTCGTTACTAATGTGTATGTGTGGGGAGGGGGGACTGGCTCTTCTGAAATAAGGGTAGGGGTGCTTTCATTCTATTTTGATATTTATTTTTTGGATTCTTGGATTTTAGTATTGTGATTTTTCGTTTTAGTCTTTTCGGGTACGCCTTGTATTCTGTTTGTTTAGAAAGAGGGGTGTATTTAAAATAGGGGATTTTTTTAAATGTTTCTATTTATTTGTCTCCCCATGTGGGTATGGCCAGACCCAGGATCGGTTCCTAGTGTGGGGAAGATTTTGTTCCCCAGAGGGGGGGCATTGGAGGGGGTGTAGGTATGGGAGGGGGATGATAGAAGGGATGATAGTCGTTTCAGTCATGAGGGGTTCTCCTCCACTGACTGAGGAGGGAGCGAGGTGTTGGAACAGATATTATACTATGGTTTTAGGTGTCTCCTAGTGTTGTTGGTTTCGAGGTTAAGTAGGGTTGGTATTGTTCAGTGTGTTGTATTAGAGATAGGGGTGTTATGTCTGTGTGTGGTTGTATGCGCGCACGTGTGTGTGTTTTAATGTGTCGGTTCTGATTTATGTGTGGGTGTGTATATGTGTATGTGTATGGGTGTGCATGCGAGTGTACCTTGTATTTCATATTTTTGTGTGATGGTATTAGGTTCTGTTCAGTTCAGGAGTGAATCTGGTGATGAAGTTTTTTTCCTGTGTAAGTAAATAAAAATAATTGTCTGTTTGGAAGATTGGCATTATTTTGAAGCTGTTTCCACTCCATGTGTGTACGTGTTTTGAAACATAGAGGTGTCTGTTATCTGCAATTTTGATGTTGCTCTTATATAAGGCCACTCTATTGCTGAAATGTTTGGTGGCGCCTATGTAGGATTTGTTGCATGTTGTGCATCTTAGTGCATATACTACATTTCTGGAGGTGCAATTTAGATCCTTTTTTATTTTGAATGTTTGTGCTGGGTTTTTGAATGTGTATGTGTTACCTTTTATTATTATGTCACATACTTCACATCGCGGTTTGTTGCATTTTGTAACTCCTTTTGTAGTATGTGGGGACGAGTTTTGAGGAAGTTAGGATGTGTTATATATATATATATATATATATATATATATTTCCTCAAAACCTCTGGCCTTGATGGAGGGGGGGGCGAAAACTTGGTGCTATTGTTTCTAATGATCTACTATAACAGCAAGAGGAGACTTAATTCCAAATATTTCTCATATGGTATATCTCCAGTATCAAATAATCCTCATACACTGTGAAATTTACTTTACGTATGAAAACTAAAGAGAGCAGATATAACATATGAGAATTATTTGGAATCAATCCCCCCCCCCAGATCAATTGAAACCATAGCAGCAAGCTTTAGCCTCCCTTCCATCAAGGCCAGATATTTTTTGGGAAATATCAGATATTTTGTAATTCATATGCAAAATAAGGAAAACAAATGACCATGATTGAAACATTGGTAAAGGTGCAGTATTTTTCCACCCTCGGAAAATCCTTTAAAATTACCACTATTACAGGCTTTCGAGGGTGCTGAAAACGAAAAAAAAAAAAAAGAAAAAAAAGAAGTTTTAAATTCCAGAGAACGAGTATTTTCCAATATATGAAGTAAATATTTAGCATAGTTTCAGTAAGTGTGTGGGGGGTCACTTTTCTATGTGAATGTAACGTAAAATGAAAACCCACTTTATAGCCATATTTTAGTGGTGGGCGAGTGTTTATTTTTTAAGGGTTGCTGTCTATTTAGTAATTGTGGCGTGGTAGACCAACACAAAATCTACCTTAAAAAACTACTCGTTTCTTTGAAATTTAAATCTTATTTTCGTTTTCAGCACCTTTGAAAACCCATAAAAGCTGTAATTTTAAAGGAATTTTATCTTTGGTTCTATACGACAAAACTACATGAAAGTTGGCAAGTTTTTTGAAAATTATTATACTATTCTATGATTAAAATTTTATGACAATTGATAATAAAGAACATATATTTTCAAACCAAGAAAATATACCCAAAATAACCTGCATTTGTATATATAGTGTCCTGGCAGACTAGCTTCAGTTTTGCTGTTTTGGATGAATTTTGCTGTGGTCTCGCCAGGCCAAACACATATATGTAATAGAGAACACACACACACACACACACACACACATATATATATATATATATATATATATATATATATATATATATATATATATAAGCAGAGTAGCCTGCGTTAGCGCGTGTCCACAAAAATTGAAGAAAAATATTGCGTTTGGACACACCTGCCATACTTAAGATACTGAACACTTTTAAGTTACCATATGGAACTTTTATCCCGGACAATGTTGAGTAAATATTCTTGTTTAAAATAATATAATAAAATATATTGACAGGGGGGATAATTGATATTAGTGTTTTTTATTTTTTTTATAAAAGTCTGGCCAATGGAAAACCATACTTCAATTTCAGACAAGCACTTGCCATAAAAATCTACAACACAACAGTGTATTAAATAATGGGCAATCAACGATTCCCCCACTATCCAACAATCACGAGGTTGTTTGCTCTGCAACTGAGAAAGCTAACATGCTTGCCAGTCGGTTTGCCTCCAACTCCACACTGGAATCTGCCAACCACCCTCTCCCTGACTTTCCTTTGCGGACAGACGCCACACTAGACGATCTGAAAATCACCCCTTCTCAGGTGCATGCTATCATAAAAAATCTTGACACTGTAAAAGCATATGGACCTGATCTCATCCCGGCTGTGCTATTAAAAAAGTGCTCCAATTCTCTCCAAACTTTACAACAAATGCCTTAATGAATCTTGCTTTCCTGCCTGCTGGGAAACTGCTTCTGTAGAACAAGTTTTCAAGAATTCTGTCGGAAGAACTGACCCAGTAAATTATCACCCCATTAGCCTTCTCCCACTTTTCGCCAAAATATTTGAGACCATAATTAACCAAGCTCTAGTCCACCACCTTACAGATGCTAAACTTCTGACTGGCCAACAATATGGATTTAGGCAAGCCCGTTCCACAGCAGACATCCTAACTGTAATCTCAGAACGTATATACCATTCACTGGACAAAGCGGGGGAGGGTAGAGCGGTAGCTCTAGATATATTTAAGACTTTTGACAGGGTATGGCATGAAGGTTTTCTCAAGAAAATCAGATAATATGGTATCACTGGAAGAATACATAACATAATTAAATCCTTCTTACATAAGAGAAAAATCCAGGTTGTCATTGACGGTCGTACATCTAAACAATATGATATAAATGCGGGAGTGCCTCAGGGGTCTAACCTTGGACCGCTGTTATTCCTAATATTCACAAATGACCTCCCTGACAAAATTGCCTGTGAGGTGTGTATATATGCTGACGACACTACGCTCTATAACAGACACGACAGGAAAACAAATGAACACATATATAAGGAAATGGCAGAAACACTAGAGGATGACCTCCGATCTGTAGTGGAATGGGGACATAAATGGATGGTCACATTCAATGCTGCCAGGGCTAAACTCGTTTCCTTCAATAATTACAATAAACCTTCTCTACTACCAATAGCAATGGCCAGTGACTCTTTATCTGAAAGTACATCTTTTAAACTCCTCGGCCTAATGCGCACAGGAAACATGAGTTGGAACAATTACATTGAGAGTATCGCCAGGACCGCTGCGAAGAAGGTAGGTTCTCTCTACCGTGCTAGAAAGATACTAACGTCCGAAAGTATCCTGTATCTCTATAAGGCCACCATTCGCCCATGTATGGAGTATTGTCGTCATATTTGGGCTGGTGCATCTGCCACTAGTCTTTCGCTCCTAGACAAGGTTCAAAAGCGAGTCGCCAATCTGATAGGTCCTGAACCGTCATCTAAACTTCAGCCTCTGTCCCATCAACGAAATGTTGCATCCTTCTGCCTGTTCTACAAGTACTTGTGCCCCCCGACGTAAATACCCCCGACAAACCGGACAAGCAGCTAAATCCCACTCTTTCACAGTAGAGACCACTAAATGTAAGAGAGCCTTCTACTCCAGTAGTTTCTTCCCTAGAACAGCTAGACTTTGGAATTCCCTTCCGGGTCCCTGCTTCCCCAACTGTACTGACATGCAGAAGTTCAAGTGCAACGTGAACTGACATCTTGCTGCCCAACTCCCTACACAGTACCCCTGATGCCTATGCCCCTGACAGTAGCCCACCACTACAAAGTGGCAATGTGCCTTGTTTGGGGTGAAAATGTAATAAAAAATACAATAAATAAAATAAAAATAACGATAAAGCAATGACAAACTCGTAAAGTCTCTTCCCTGAGAAAGAGGTTGCAAGAAAGAGCAAAGGACATCACCTACTATGTTTTGAAGCTGGCTTTGAACTATGCCAAGGCAGAATAGAGTACTCTGAGAAGTCCCTACGTAGTTGTGGCAACAGTCGTCCATCCGAGGACAGTTCTTGCCCAAATGCGGCAACGATGGTCCAACCTTGGCTCTTATAAAGAGAAGGGATTCCATCAGCAGTGAGATATCAACTAAAGTCGTAGAAAGGATTTTGGTAGGCAAGATTTTTAAACAAATATATATACGGATACATAACTACATATATAGAACGAGGTTTGGACTTACTATAAACCTTTTACGCAAATATTACGAATATAAATATATATATATATATATGTAAAATATCTGCATGAATAAACTTACAAGTAATAGTTAACTAAAGATGATCATCCCATATGAAAAAAGGTAAAAAACGAAAACACTAATAGGGAATTAATTAAAATGAATGTTTAAAAGAATATGCAAATTAGCTAGATCTTCTGCTATTGAATGCAATTTCAAAACCCATATGTAAGAAAGTTGTATTTTCTAGAATAGAAAAAATGTTTTTTAATATTTAATCTCAAATTTATAGGAATATATATATATATATATATATATATATATATATATATATATATATATATATATATATATGATTGTTGAGCTGGATTAAATCCGACGATATGAAATAAAATGGAGGTGGAAGGACCTGGATACTCAACGTTTCAACGTGCTTTCCTTATGTAAATTACATATCATATATACATATATATACATTAGAAAAGCATTTCATTCAAGGCATGAAAATTGTTAAACAAAATATTTTTACTATAGGCTTTAAAAATAAAGGTACAAGATTCAATTTGAAATTTATTAATCTTCAAAGTGCACTTTTATGAATTTGACAAAGTAAGGTATAAAAATTCAATTTAAATTGAATCAAAAAATCATTGAACATTTTATATCTATATCATTAATTGCTAGATGAAAGATAATGTTTTTAAATTACAACAGAATGTACATTACATAAAATAAATCCAAGGTAATTTTTTGATTCAATTTAAATTTGTAATACAGGTCTGAATAATGAGAAAATCTGATTTTTTTTAACAAAAACTTAAAAATAACTTTTTTAGATTAAACTTTTTAAAACTTCTTTCATAATAGAAAATCTTTAAAATTTAATAAGGAACATATTTCATATAGGTTTCATTAACAAATATTCAGTGCATAACGAGAAAAATAGAGATGAAAATTTCAAAAGGACTGTATAACTGGTTATGGTCAATAGTAGTCCTCGCCAGCGAAAGTCTTTGTTATTGTTATTCTATTATTATTATTATTATTATTTAAAACATTTTGTGTCCTGCTCTTTCGCGCGAGGACTAATATATATATATATATATATATATATATATATATATATATATATATATATATATATATATATTATTTTCCATGTGCTAGAACGTTTTCATCTTAAATTGTGCGCACTTATGCAGAATAGAGAGTCTATGCATGAATATAATTCAGCGTAATAATGAAATTACACTAAATATCTAGTAAGAAACCATAAAAATGAATAAGCAAATAATTAAGGCTCGTTTATCAAAGGAATATGAAAATTAGTAGTTGCTCGCATATCTATTACTGAGTATAATCAGAAGTTTGTAATTTTAAAGAAAAGAGGGATTTTAATCTTAATGTCATAGCGAGAAAAAAATCAATTTTTAAAGAATATATATAGAGAGAGATATTAAGAGATGTTCGGCGTTGCCCAGTCATAAAATACGCATGAATATTATATTTGGATTGCTGCACATTTCTTATTTATTATTATTAAGACAATTCTTTATTAATTATTATGCATTATATCGTAATAATTTTAAAATAAAAGTTATAAAAAATATTTCTGGGATCCATTCACTAGAATCGAAACCAGAACGTTTAGCGCATAAGCTTTAGTTGTTATTTATCTATCCATCGTTGTTCCGGTCTAAACTACCGACTTTGAGCTACGAATGTTTAATTTTGTGCACGCGCAAAAGTAACAGCAAGAATAATGTTTTATTCGGCTTACCCTGCCAAGGTCAACTTTTTTATTTTAAATGTCGACTTCTTACTAGCAATATTTGCTGGCTAAAAGCCAAATCGAAAGTGTACTACAGATCCAAATAACCTACATATGAAATTTTCTTTCTGTAGACAAAATATTCAGAGAGAAGTTTCTTTTACAAGTCGGTCGAAAGCCACTCGAGGGTAAGGATTAATCAATGTACGGTAGTCACCGGGACAACAGTGTAGTAATCGTTAGTGATGTACATATGAAATATATTTTGATTATTTAAGGGACCAACAAAAACTTGTTTACATTTGACTTGAAAACGAGAATGTTCTAGTCAGCCGCAAAGCAGACCAGCGGAACAGAATTCCACAGGCGAGCAATTCTTTGATCATGGAATTTCTGTTAAGATTTAGGCACAGTTATTTTAATTAAATAAAATACACTACTTTTTTCGATTGAAATACCTGAGCTTAAAACTTAGCGTTGGAGCAAGCAGTTCTTACCGAGTCCATACATATCCGTAAAATATGTGTTATTATACATCTAAAATGACGAGAAAGATGAAATCTGATTATATCCCCTAGCAATGCATAATATACACACATAAACACACCCACACACTCACACATATATATTTCATATTTTTGTGTGAAAATATAGCAAACATATAATTAGCGCTTTCGACTTCGTCAAATTATTTTCAGCTAGCAAGAATAAACGGACAAGCAATTAGAGAACAACAAAAAAGTTTCAAAATACAGTCAAGAATGCACAGTCAGTGCATATCCATGAGCACATTTACAATTTAAATCCTGGGACGCGAAAATAAACGTCACAGGTAAAGTGTAGTTACCTTAAGCACTTTATAGCGTTGTTAAATTGCTTAACGTGAAATATAATAATCACCATCATTTATGACACGAACATAGTGTATTATAATCGTAGCTTCGAACAAAATAAAGCCAATGATACGACTTTAAATTTTTTTTTAATATTGAACGCTGTTCTTCTTAGAAAAAATACAGTATTTACAAACACTTTTACTCATAGAAATAACATTCCGTCAGGGTTTATATATATATATATATATATATATATATATATATATATATATATATATATATATATATATGTATATATACTTTTAAAATTGTATCGTTTTATATAATCGTTTACTCGAAATAAAAGAATAAAACACAAACGCATCATCTTCAAGTTCATGAGAATAAATCCGTTCGTATTTCATAATACGAACATTTGAATATTCCTGTTTTTATATATTTGATTTATATTTATTTAACATTTGAATTTAAATTCTATTCAGATTTAAGTTATTATTAAATTCAGAAACAAGTTTCTGCATAAAATATTCACGAGCTCTTTTCATTAAATTCTGATTGCTTTAAATATAATATATTGCACACATTAATTTATTTACAAACATTCATTCTCATCTTATAGTACCTTCCTTCTAGTATTTGTGCATAGACACCATTATAAAAATCCATTATCAATACCGTTGTTTAACATTCCCCGTCACTACAAAATAATACGAAGGCTTAAATTCTCATTAATATTTATAAATCTAAAATTACAGAACAATATAGTTAATACGTAAAATGCGTTTATGAAGATAAGAGGTGCGTGATCACGAGTTTCTTGAGTCTTAAAATTTTCCGGCAATCATCGTCTGTGCACAGACCCGGTGCTTAGTCACTATAAGGCTGTTGTAGATTTTTAAGTGTCTTATACCATACTCACGTAAGGAAAAAACAAGTGTCTTGTTTTGTAAGCAAAAGATTTTTATACAAATACTTACGAGCTTTTTTACAAATAAGATTTTCGGTCTAAGCCATCGT
The DNA here is from genome assembly GCF_053919585.1 of Euprymna scolopes. Taxonomy (NCBI): domain Eukaryota; kingdom Metazoa; phylum Mollusca; class Cephalopoda; order Sepiida; family Sepiolidae; genus Euprymna; species Euprymna scolopes. The sequence continues at coordinate 71,043,558 of NC_136486.1, read as the reverse complement.
GTCACATGAACTTGACTATTAGTATGTATTAGTAGTAGTATTAGTCACAAAATGTGATAAGATTACATGTGGCGAGTCTTGTACAGCGCTCAAAAAAGCCCGGACATTTATTCTATAGCAATAAGTTGTTCTTGTTCGGCCAGCTATGGTCAATTGGATAAGGTGCTCAATAATAATCAGTTCCAAGTGAGAGTCTTCTGGAGGTTGGCGATTCTTTCTTCAGAACGGACTATGGAAAAAAATGAATAGTTACTTAGGACATTTTCTTTGCCATGACCGACGCAATAAAAAAAAATCCCGTAGATTAAATTTAGGGTTCAACTTGATATTCTTTACACATGTCAGAGTTTGACATATAAAAATTTCTGAGTCATAATAAAAATAGTTCGATTAATACAAACTTATAAATCATCATCCGAAACTTCCAAAACATAAAGGATTATTTTATGTAATAATTAAAAAAAATGACGAAAAATAATTTCATAAGAAAATCAATTCTGATAAATAAGTTTTACGCCAATGAATTTGATCGCGATTTGCTTAAACTCGACTCAAGCTCGAAATAGTTACTAATGACTATGAAAAGAATATCTTTAAAATTTAGTTGATTAAATCGCCATCGCAAACCGTTTTATTTATAGCCTTATTAATGGAAAAAATGAATTGCAAATAATTTATTTCAAGAATTCTTTTCAACGAATAATTTTCTATCTTTAGATGTATAAATGTAAAATGATAATTTTACCACAATTTTGCTTCTCTCTTTCTTTGTTTCGATTTTCTTTATTCTATTGATTTGTATTTTTTTCATTATTATGGATCTGATACCACAGTCTTTCCATTTTTATTTAATTACATATTCCTCACCACAAATTCACTTGTTCAAGTAATTCATTTGGTTCATCTATTTTCATTTTTTATCCTTTTGTGCGCACATAAAATAAAATGAAGATTTAGATTGTATTCCATGAAAAACGTTTATCAATTAAAACTGATGAAAGTGTTGAATGAAATGTAAGCATAAAGTGACGAAAAAAAAAAACGGTTGTGGAATGTGATTACTCGTCAAAATATAATTTGATTTTAAATGCTTACAGTATTTAAAATAAGGTAATAGTTTTATCGACGTTAAGAAAAAATGATTTTCTGTATTTTTTTTAACTAGATGTTGCTGACATTTGGAACTCAGCACAGGTTCAAGCTATTAATAATTGTTTTGGTTGATGTTGAGTTCATGCATTTTTCAATAATGTCACTGACGAAATATCTTTCATCTTTACAAACTTCTTATTATTATTGCGAAAAGTTTCCCGAAGTTTTCTCGTCGGGTTAGGAAGATGTATTTAGGTCACAGTTGAGCAGAAAGAAAACGCTTAGTTTGTATTCAAAAGAAAAATAAACGTCCCATTTGCTAAAAATTGTAACACCTTCGTGTTGCTACAACCAAAGCATGTTATTATTCTTTGATCATACAATAAAAATTATTTTCTTATCTTCAAAATAAACAAACTTCTAAACTATGAATAATACTTTCATTTACAGTGAAAAGATTTTAAGAAGTGGCTATTTCTCTTTCCATCCCCTCCTATTTTTCAATAAAATGTTTTTTTTCGAAATCCCGTTTTTATTTGAAAGACAAACGTATTTGAAGACATTATTGAGGCCTTTAAAGCAATTATTGCTCAAACGCTGAAAGTAAAACTTGATCATCAACATAAGACAAAGAGGCGAATGTTTCGTTAATAACAATAACAAGAGGAACATACGGTGAGCAACAATAAATATTGGAAGAAATATTGCTTTTCCAACAACAACAAAAAAAAAACAAGAAGAAAACAAAATAGCCGTGCAATACCATGATAAAATCAAATTTGACGATGAATTAACGCTATCTTTAACATAAAATAGCATCACATAAGAAATTTAGTGTTCGTCCATAAAAATCCTGAAAACTTATCTGTAACTGATTGTTGGTTTAATTTGTGAAGCCATCCAATCAATGATTTTGCTGTTGGAAAATACGACAATGGATGCCGAGAATCTGGATTACGAAAGTGTTACAATTGCTAGTATTTCCCACTTATTGGTTTGAAGATTTTCCATTCTTTTCTACCATATCCGACGCCTGAATTTGGATTTTGTACAATCGCTTTAACCAATGCTATGTGTGACATTGCTGTATTTTTGTCGAGAGTTTCCGAATCATCCTGTTGTTATGACCGATAATTCAGGAAAAATTAGGGATATAAGATCGAATATTTGTGATAAAACGTAGCAAATGGAAAACCGAGTATCTGAGAGTAATTTATTTCGGATTCGATCTGACTCACCTAGTCACTCACTTTGTGACCACATAATCTCGTTCCAAAGTGGCAGCAGTGTCTCTAAGTTTATTCATAGTTAAGTCTTTACCACAAATATAAAAGATATATGAAAGAATATTAAAATTCTACGCAAATATATTAATATATAGACGTTTAGTTTGAATCGAAAGAATCGGGTATTTCTAGCCTTATTTCGATTCTAAACATATTTCTATTAATTTTTGTTGTTGTTTTAATTTTAATTGCTTGTCTTAATGCGTAAATGATAAATATGCATTGCTTTACACTATCAATAAAACTAAAATCAATATCTCATAACAATTAATGTTAGTAAAAATACAACGGAAAAAATGGCACGAGTAAAATGTCGTGAGTAGATACGATGGGCGTGCAATAAGTAATGCCGCTGACCAACTTCCCATAGGAGTAGAGCAACGAAACTTGGCACAGTTATTAGTCTTTCGCTACATAGGAACCACCCAGAGTTATGCATTTCTCCCATCGTTTGATGCAGCTATGGAGACCGTTTTTGTAGAACACCGCAGGTTCGTCCTCCAACAACTACATGACTTCAGAAATCAAGGCTGCATCATCTGGGAAACGCTTTCCTTTCAAAAACAACTTCATAGCTGGAATGAGATGAAAGTCAGAGGGTGCAAGGTCAGGAGAGTAGGGAGGATGAGGGAGGATTTCATAAGCACACGCCCGTGCTTCTGATCTGGCGACATGCGAGTTATGGACCAGAGCGTTGTCCTGCAGGAAGAGGATACATTTGCTGATCTTGTCCCGCCTCTGGATTTTGATAGCTTCCCTTAATTTCCTCAAAAGTGAAGCATAATAGGCTCCTGTAATTGTGTTACCCTTTGCCAGGAAACCTGTCATCACTACCCCGTCCTGGTCCCAGAAGACTGTGAGCATGACCTTACCAGCGGAGGGCTGCGCCCTTGACTCCTTTGGAGGTGGTGAGTCCAAGTGCTTCCAATGCATTAACTGAGCTTTGGTCTCTGGATCATAGTGATGGGCCCAAGTTGCATCCTGTGTAATCAGTCTTTTGAAAAACTTTGACTCATCTTCTTGGCACATCTCCAAATTCATCCTTGAGCAATAATAAAAAAATTCACAATTAATGTATCAAATCACTATTTTAAATGAATTGTGAGATCACGAAATTAAAGAAAAATAGTTAAAAACATCTAATCGTATAATGTACGATCTTTTATCACGATTGTCCTTATACTTTGCGAATATATATATATATATATATATATATATATATATATATATATATATCTTATTTATAGTATTCCAAATTTTAGTAGTGGAGCTGA
>NC_136486.1:70769906-71037406 GCF_053919585.1 Euprymna scolopes | reverse complement strand
ACTTACGTATGTGTAATGGATTGACTGTCAGTTAGATATCGGATTTCGTATAATATTATTTTTTATTTGACTCTACTTGGAATTTATCCGATACAAACTCTTTGAGAATCATCGGGATAACGACATTAGAAAAGGGAGAATGCTCTTTAGTAATCAAATGCAATTTAGTAAGAGGAAGAGAATTAATATGATTTTGTATAGTCTAGAATCTTCGGTTTACTGTTCTAATTTTGGGTTTGTTTTTCACAACGTTTCGCTAGGCCACATATTCTTAAGATGAGAACAATAGTCCGTGGAATGCAACTAATAAGAATAATCAATCCTCATTTCAAACATTCAGAAAGGTATTTTGTGAACTTAGCATCTCTTCATCTCTCCTTGCTGTAGCTTCTATATGCCAATCACTAAAATAAAGGATCAATAGAAAAAGAATAATAATGTTTAGATTTGTATTATTTAGTTAAAAGCAGCGCCAGCCTAAAATGATTTTCTTGAAATGAGTTTGATTTGATATTCTGCCGTTTCGTGCACGACCAATTACCACTGGACGCTCCAAACCAACCATTACGACCAAAGCATGGTATATTAGCAATATTAGACTAACTAAAATAAAGTTATCAATTTATTTTTCAAAGATTTAAAATTTAGAAGTAATGTTTTTCGCAAATATTATGAATATATATATATACATATATATATATATATATATATATATATATATATATATATATATATATATATTGCTAATCTAAAAGAATAATTATTATTAAAATATTCAACGGATTTCACACTTCAAAACACAAAAGATGAAAAATTAAACGCATTCAAAATTCAGATTTTCAACCTTAAAATCTGATACGTGCGCAGTTGTTTTTTTTGTTTGTTTTATCTACAATCCTAACCCTCCTCGCAGTACAATATATTTTGTTCAGGCTGAGTATTTTAAGCATATTTGTAACCACGAATAAAGAAGGGGGTTGTAGGTAAAAATATATATTAATATCGATTATGAAAAAAAGTACACCGTCATAATTTTCATTTTTCAATTAATAATCGGTGAAAATTTATTATCGATTGAATAATCACTTGATTTTTGGTAGATATTATAAATAGACTCCGTCAAAAGAATACTTACTCCCTACTTCTGTTTTGGCTGTTCCTAATATCAAGTTATGGAATCTCCGATAACGCTTGATCCATTTTCCATACACCCGCTATGAGATCTATACCTACGACTGAGACAAAGGGCAGATATTAAAATCAGAGTGAGTCAGGAGTAGTTCTCTACCGCTTATTTTTTTTATCATTAGCCAACCATATGATGACACATTTAATATTTTGGTCATAGCAATATTTTAAAGCATAAAAAATAATTTATGCCTCAGTAAGTAAAAATATACCTCAAATAATTTCTAAACATTTCTTTTTATTGAACACTAGCGAGGGGTACCGGCGTTGCCCTGGTGTTTGGAGGTGTGTGTGTGTGGGGAACGTTTAAACAAAAAGTATGAGGATCGAACTCGAACCGTTGAGGCAAAGTTGTGAAAAAAAAAAAAGTGCGACGTTAACCATTGCCCCACCGCGACATGCTTACGGAAACACGTTTGAATTTATTTAATTACTTGGATTTAGCAGGTGATCATTTTAATGAATTGATGAGGTCAAGTTTGACTGCGGGATTTCATTTACTGCTGAATGCTGTTTTTCCTCGCCCCGAAAATGTTATAGGAAAAAGACTAACCCACATGCGGCGAGCGACAAATATTGAATATTTATCTTCGCGAAATCGAGCAAATTAAATAGACAGGCGAGCTTCGTTGTTAACTGTGAGATATTACGATGGTGATATAAAATGTTTTAAAAAGTTGTGAACCGACCGACCGCTTCTCTGAAAGAAGCCTTTTGTAGACACACAGAAAAAGCGAACACACACATACATACATTTTCGCTTTCATATTTATTGATTAAAACATTAGAATGTGTCATTTAATTTAATGTGTCGTTACTTGACTTGCATAATAGATTCCGTGCGTTATTTTTTGTAAACAAGCAGGGTGCCACCGATCTTGCTCGGACATAAAATTCGCTTGACATATTTTAATTCATGCAGATTTGATATTTATTTCTTTATTGATTATTATATTGTACTTAAAAATGACTTGGGTGCCATCAACTAGAATCGAAACCAATACATTTAGCACTTCAATCGCGTTCGTTACCGTTTCAGGTAACTAGACAGATTGATAAAAATTATAAAATTAAATCATTTTTAGCCATGATTAATTTATGCATGCGCAAACTTATAATATATATATATATATATATATATATATATATATATATATATATATAGGTTTGTTTTATTATACACATTGATTCGAAAATGTTGTCAAATAACAAATATATAACAAATAAATGTTATCAAAGGCAAGATAAGTAATTTTTCTACCTAACTGGGTAATTTAAAAAAAAATGTTTTTATTTAATGTAAAATGTTTATTTGTTCGAAAAAGACTCGATATTCACTTCAAAATAAGAAATAAAACAAAGACATCAAGACCATCTTTTCTTGTTCGCCGACAACCTTCAACATGATTGTTTTTTTTTCGAACTGATTAAACATTTTACATTAAATAAAAACACTATAAAAGTATACAGTTAGGTAGAAAAGTAACTTATCTTGCGTTTGATAACATTTTTCATATATTTGTTTTTGACAACTTTTTCGAATCCGTGTAAACCCATATATTTTTACTTCCACAGATATTTTAAAGCCGTTTTTGTCTTTTTTTAAAACCTAAATAAATAATGAGAGGTACAGCATCAATGAAGTAGAAATCCTAGACTGAGGCAATTTAAATTTTTTCTTCCGATTTAGAGTGCCCCTTTTTAGGAAGCTAGATATTCCCCATCCAGTTCGGTAGAAATGTAACTTTCGATAATATTTATTTTTATATATTTGTTTTCTTTTTGACAATTTTTTCGTGTCTATGTGTATAGTAAAACAACCCCAATAAAATTATTAAATACAAATAGACATGAATTACTTTATTAAATACAATAAACAGGAATTCATTTTTGCGTTTTTTCAATAAAGAATCTGACTGCTTCATTACTATTAACAACTTTTAATAGATAATTTGGTTACTTTTTAGTAAACACTAACAGAATAATCTATGTTGTTGTGGGGATTTTGAAATAATGACATTTTAATCGTTTTACTCTTTTAAAAATCAGTTAATTTTTAAGAGGTTACTTTTTCTTGGCAATTAAACTGATTATAGTATATATTAATTAGAAAAAAACGCTATTTAAAAAAAAAACATAACATTAAATTTATATCAATTTTTTAATTGCATCTTCAAGGTAAGTTTTTGTTCAATATGTGTATTTAAACTTTAAATAAAATATATTTTTTACTTATTTGAACTTTAATGTTTCATAATAAATAGAAATTTCGATAGATTTAAATATATTTTGTTCAAATTTCGAAAAAAATAAATATGGGAGAGGAACACATACTAAAAATCTATTTCCCCTCATATATTTTTCGGAAACTGCATTTAATATATAATTTAATTCTAAAATGGATAAGCATCGAAAAGTTCACGAAAATCTAACCATTAGTTGATTTTTGCTAGATTTATTAAACACGGATATGTTTTCACGTTCGGAATGTCTACTACATAGGAACGTTAAAGCGCTGATTATGTAAACACGATATTCGTCTCGCAATTTCATTATTTTCGTACGATGAAAAAAATAAAAAAAAATTATTACTAGTTTATTTTGTCCTTCTTTTTTTTGCCCAAAAGTTATATTGATAATATTAATTTATAATAAAGTTACATCGTTTTACATATAGGGGGGGTAATTCTGTAAGCATGCTCGTATCATTAGCTTTTTTCTTAAGTCAAGAAATGTGTTCATTTGTTCAACGTCAGTCGCTCAAAAGCGAAGGTAGGTTCGATGCAAAAAGTAAAGCGTTTTAATGACTTTTATAAAGAGTATTTATTAAAAATATTTGTTTCAAAACCTTTTTCTTTTGTTTTCTCTCATAAAGTTTGCTAATACACCATGCGAACATTTACAATACTTAAATAAAGTTTCTGATTTTTGTCATAATATTTCAATATAAGATTGAATTATAATCTTAATTCTAAATCTTTCAATAATATTTTAATAATAATTGAAACAATTATGCTGAAGAACAAACACAAATCTTTTAATGAATATCTTGACGTTTAGATTTAAAAAAATATTTTTTATAACTCGCTGAAAGACTTAACTCCAATACTTTCAGCATGTCGCAATCTCTGGAAATGTACACAAGATTTTAGCTATTGCATATCATCTCTGATGCGAGCGTTATTTCCTTGTTTATTCACCTGAATCAGTTAGTCTCTTACATATTGCTATTATTGGCATCAAAATTTTAAAGCAAACAATTAAGTAATATAATTGTGTATTGTAGAATACGTCTAAAGTACGTAAAAAACAAAAAGATGTTAGCAAATTTAATCATGACTATGAACCTATGGAAACTTGTTTACGTTTCGCTATTGTTGTTGCGTTTGTTTTCGTTTTATTTTTATTTTGATTTGTTCTGTTCGCGATCAGTGAACATTTTTCTTGACTGATAGAATTTTTTATTTTTTTCCGAGCAAGTGTCACTTTATTTTAGAGAGCCATATTTTTCTGACACTGAAAATCTATATTGTGCTCTACTCTAAAATTGCATTTATCGAGACACGGCGTGTTTAACTGACGTTTATATCCGTAGGTCTGTATTCGATGACCTAAAACAGGAATTATCAAGCAAATTTAAAAAAAAATGAAAAAGTGCATATATTTTTACGCCAAAAATGCACTTACATCTAAAGGTGTAATGCTGATGTCGGAATTGGTGATTCGGCCCAAGTTTGCTAATTCGTATTCCACTAACCCAGAAATTTCCAGAACGTATAAGTAACAAAAGATCAAAATTAAGTCATATATTCATTTATTCCATGAAAAGGGAGCGCTCATTATTTAGATTGAAAATTTTATGTATTATGTCGACAATAGTAAGAATATAAAATGAAAATAATCCTGTGATTTAACCCAAAATTCCTTCCATTAAGAAAATTGCCTTCTGAATGTGAGGGGCGTGGGAGTAGATGTTAATATGAGAGTGTAATGTTAATGACCTTCTTTTTGAAAAGTTTATTTTTCAGAAGCCGCTAACCCGTAGAAAACGTAAGAAGTTTTGAAAAAAGACGAACAGAGCGCATATTCTCTGGAAGAAAATAAGCGATTGGACTAGTTGTAAAAATTAGAGTATGAATGTTTTGATTCTGAATAGTAAATTGAAGGCAAAACAAACTTTAATATACTATATAGATAAACAATATTTATTTTAAATGATAGATTGTACAGATTAGTTAAACATGTGTGTAACAATAGATCGCCAACGTATGAGCTTTACATAGATCAGGGTTGCCAAATATTGCTTCCCTGATAACAAAAAACATATTTAACTTCAAATCCAGTTCGAATGAGCATGTTCATATACCGTCCTTCTGAACCAGAAATGTTACTCATTCCTTTGATTCTTTTTAATCTTCCCACAATATTCTCCTTCATCTAACGGCCAACTAATTTATCTGGTTAATTCATATCCTCAAGTTGCTTTTAAGTTTAATAAGAGCAAATAATAATATTATTATTATTATTAATAATAATAATAATAATAATAATAATAGTAATAATAATAATAATAATAATAATAAAGAAGGAATGAAGACTACTTCAAATTTACGGCGGTATTCATTATGCGAGGCCCGTATTCTCACGTTTTTAATATATATTTGCTCAGTCAGATTTGAAATAGTTTGATTTCTGTTTTACGGCATATCAAACATTTCGAGTTTATTTAATAGAGTAAAGCCGTACTTGAAAATGATGCTACTTCGTTGATAGTGATTAGGATTGTACCAGTAATTAAAAAACAGACAACAAAAATCACTATTTATTTGCTTCCCCACTAAATCAAAATTCAGTTTATGATTTTGGAGCATTCTGGATTTTGACTAAAATAAAAATTGCTTAAGTCTAAATAGATTTTTCTTTCACTGACTGAGGACAGAAAACTGAATGTAGTATGAGAACAGACACTGCACATTGTTCCTAGTCCAAAAGCTCAGCAGCACAATTAGTCCGATAAGATTTAAACACAGCATCATTAATTGCATGCGTAATAAATTGCAGGAATTAGTCGTTAAAATAAACGCAGCAGAAATCATGCATAGTTCTAATGAACTAGATCAGATTTGGAAAACAATTTTCTTTTCTGTTTCCAACTTTTTACTCCTTAAAAGTAATAACTCTGTATTAGTTTATGACATTGTCATCGGACTTTACATAAACGTGTATTAGCATCGGAATAACGCGATTTCTTTGCTAATAAAACAAGCGGAATGTTGCAAACGTTCAATTTCTTAACCACGTTTGCTTTTGCTATTTTTGTTGGAACTTTTCTTATTTTCTTTCCATTGCCAACAATTGGAAAACATTATTTGTTTTTTTTTATTTCGGCCAAAAGAGGAAACTACAAACGAGATTCACCAGCGATGAAAACGAGGCTGATCTACAATGGGCGCCATTCACAGTGACAGCTGACCCTCTTCACTTTCGATTATGTCCATTATAATTGCTTTATAATGGGCCATAAAAGCCGAAAAACCTGACAAAACCAACGGAATAAATTACAACGAGTTTTATTCTATCCAACCATTTTCCAATTTGTCCGCATGAAGTCATGTTATTCCTTTAATGCGTGACTTTTTCAAAAACATTTTGTATGTCGATATTTTTTATATTCGAAAGTTTTTTGTTTAACTTTCTCATTTACATCAGCCAAATCATTGGTTTTGGGCTTACGTTTTTATTCGTTACTTATCCAATATAACTCTACAGAACACTGTATTACGCACACACACACAAACACACGCACACACATATATATGTATATATAAATGTATATATATATATGCATATATGTATGTTCATGAGAAAATATGATTATTAAATTATATTTCACTTGTTATTTATACCAATCGTTTTATTTATAAATCTCGATGTATCTTAAATATAACTACAGACCATATACACATAAATGACAAATGCCCATATTCCAGATTCCAAGTTGTTGTTTACTTCACCATCTATGTCTTTCAGCATGTTAACATTGTTCAAGAATTGACAGCACTTGCTTCGTTGCGCAGAAACAATCATATAACTATTTTGTCAATTTTAAAATATTTTATGCCCTCACTCATCAGAAGAATAAGAACTCATTAATTTGAAAATAAAATAAAGCACGGTTGCAACTACTCTTTCGATCGATATTTTTGGATTTATGCAATTAATCCCATGTTCTTTTTATTTGAATTGGAAATCATACTTTTTGTCATTTATATATATATATATATATATATATATATATATATATATTTAAATAAAATGGGTTAAGAAATTCCAACGAAAGAAAGATGTATATTTAAATAAGGGAGTAGTCACCAACAATGTGTATTTTTTAACATTATTTTATTATTCCGTGTCTTGGTTTTTCATTGAGAATTATGTTTGGATCATTGTAATAATGTTTTGAAGTCATTGAAATCGTTTTTACGCGCGTTTCAGACGTTCTGTGAAGCGTCCTCGCCAGAAATTATTTTCAAATGTGTTGGAGATTTAAAAATGGCAATTTTCGTAGTTCATTTGAAGTATTTCCAAGGGGTGGAGGCTTGTAAGTGTTTATTATTCATTGGCATGTTCAATTTTTATTACTCTTTTATTGGTCTTGTCCAGGCCGCTGACCTGGTTGTAGTCACTCTCTCTTTCTGCTAGTGTTTTTTTCTTTTCCTTTAGGGTGGGGTAGGGTGTGTGTGTGCGCGCGTGTGTGTGCGTGTGTGTGTGCGTGTGTGTGCTTGCTTTTATTGGTTTGAGAATGTGTATACTGTTTTATAGTATTATGAGGTTATTTTCTTCCTTAGGAAGGTGACTGTGATCCGAGGTCGTTACTAATGTGTATGTGTGAGGAGGGGGACCAGCTCTTCTGAAATAAGGGTAGGGGTGCTTTCATTCTATTTTGATATTTATTTTTTGGATTCTTGGATTTTAGTATTGTGATTTTTCGTTTTAGTCTTTTCGGGTATTCCTTATATTATGTTTGTTTAGAAAGATGGGTGTATTTAAAATATGTATAGGGGATTTTTTAATGTTTCTATTTATTTGTCTCCCCATGTGGGTATGGCCAGACCCAGGATCGGTTCCTAGTGTGGGGGAGATTTTGTTCCCCAGAGGGGGGGCATTGGAGGGGGTATGGGTATGGGAGGGGGATGATAGAAGGGATGATAGTTGTTTCAGTCATGAGGGGGTTCTAATATGTATAATGCCGTTATACTTACGACGCTGCTGTATGCATCAGAGCCAGGGACATCTTATCATAATCAAATTAAGCAACTTGACGTTTTCCACAAGAGAGATCTCCGTACTATTTGTGGTTTTACTTTTAAAGACCGGATATCCAGTGCAGACTTGTTTACACTTTGTGGTATCAGTGGTTGAAGGTTTCTTGATTCAATTACAACTTCGCTGGGCAGATACCGAAACAACTCGTGTATAGTTAGCTTGATGGTAGTAAGCGAAATATTGGATGCCCTTTGCTTCGTTACAAAGACAAATTGAAAACTAACATTGCAGCTGTCCACATCGATGGAAGAAATTTTTAACTCAGTGCTAGTAATAGAGATACTTGGAGGAGTATGTGTCACGAGCGAATCAAATATTTCCACTCGGCTTGTATTCACAAATTAAAGAAAACTATGCTAAAAAACAAAACAAAAACAAAACAAATGCAAAGAATCAGCAAGCATTTCTCTCAATCCACGCACCTGCGTCCACATTGGCCATGTTTGCTAGCATGACCCAAGTACCATCTTCGCCTTAATGAGTGTTGACACAAACAGGGAAATTTGTAATACGTAGACGGTAGAATCGATGAAATATATATATATATATATATATATATATATATATATATATATATATATATATATATATACGCTGTAAATATTTTTTAACAGTTTTGCACTCATTTTAGGTCATCTTATGCAGTATCACTTGTGGAGAAATGCGTGACTTACCTGGCTAGACCACGTGCGGGTCGGTCACCAAAAATAAATAAAAAGAAAGAAAAGAAATGGTCAAGACTCTTATTTATAGAGTAGTGATCACGTGAGTTAGAAGAATATGCAAATAGAGGTGAACGATTTTGCGATATAAAAAGCCTGTGTTGTTAAGAGGAGGGGCAGACTGTTGGCAGAAGTCAGTGCTGTCAGACGTGCTTTAGAGTTTTGTTATTATATGCTGTGTTCGATTGTTGGGAGAGAGAAAAGAGAAGAGGAGGAACCAAGAAGACATTCTGCAGATACTTGACTTTGTGTTGGTTTTAAGCTATTTCGGCGCTTGGTGTGCGGTTACTAACAATGGACAGATTCGACATTCGCTTAATACCCGAGTTCGACGGATCTACCACTGGACCGGCTGTCGTTGAATGGATTGAAAAGGCAGAGAAAATCTGTAAACTGTGCAAAATTAAAGAACCAGCCACAGTTATCCCTTTGAGGCTAACCGGAGGGGCCTATACAGTCTACCAACAACTCGGGGATGAACCAGACTGGGATGAAATCAAGCAGAGCCTGTATACAGCGTTTGGTACAGATCCATTTGTTGCGTGGCAACAGTTCACGAGCCGGACACTTCAACCCAAGGAAACAGTCGACGTGTACCTAGCCGACCTGCGAAAATTATCTGTACCGTTTGGTGGGGTCAACGATAAAATATTAAGCTGTGCTTTTTTGGTAGGCCTACCCGAGGAGGTCAGTAAACTGTTGCGGGCATCATCAAGAATCGATGAATTGTCAACTGATGAGTTATTGGCCCGAGCTCGAAACATCTGTAAGGAACAGGAACCAATTGCAGCAGCAGCTCGTTTTCGACATGGAGGCAATGTGGACTCTCTTCCAGATAGTAATAAGCATGCCACCCCAGTGTGCTATAAATGTGGGGAGGCCAATCATTTTGCTAAAGAGTGCCGGAGTGATAGGAGAGGTGTATATCCACAATCAAAGAGACCAGTGCAATGCTATCGCTGCAATAAGTTTGGGCACATATCTCGCAACTGTTCGGGAAACGAAGTTGGGGGCAAGGTACTATCGCTACCCTTGCCCCCTGCCAACCAATAAACACAGGATTGCCTGTCATTAGCGTTAAACTTGATGATGTGCAGTGTTCAGCACTTATAGACACGGGGTGTTCCCGGTCTATAGTTAGTGCCCATTGCTGTCCGGTGTGGCGGAGGAACCCAGTTGGCGTTATGACCTTCAATGGCTTATCACGGGTATGTTGTGGTGAAGGGACAGTCACAATCTGCACTGAGAAGGGTGACACAGCTAAAGTTGACGTTCTGGTGATGCAGGAGAAACCCCTTGGCTACGACATGTTGCTTGGAATTGATGCAATACAAGCACTAGGAGGCGTTACAATCACAGCAGCTAGAGGTATCAGGCTTGGAGAAGGGAAAGACGTCTGTGCAGCCATGTCGATTGAAGAAAAGGACTTCTGTGCTACATTTGATGACAACGAAAGGGTGTGGACTGCAAAGTGGAAATGGGCCATGGGCCAGGAACCAGATCGGCTGTGCAACACGATTCCAGAGTATGCAGTTTCTACCAAGAATAGGGCCGCATATGAAGAAGAACTTCAGATGTGGATTGACAACGGTTGGTTAATACCATACCCACAGGAACGTCTGGGACCACCCAAGGGATTAATTCCGCTCATGGCTGTTGAACAACCTACCAAAGAAAAAATTCGTCCCGTAATGGATTACCGAGAGTTGAATCGGCATGTTGATGCGTTTACCGGAAACGCAGATGTGTGCGCTGCTAAACTGAGAGAGTGGCGTCAAAAAGGGAGCAATGTAGCACTTCTGGATCTAAAGAGGGCCTACCTGCAGATACGTGTCCATGAGTCATTATGGCCGTTTCAGACAGTACTACTCAAGGGAAAACTATATTGTTTGACACGTTTGGGTTTTGGCCTAAACGTAGCACCCTTGATTATGACAACCATTATTAAAACTGTTTTGATGCAGGATGAGACCACAGCAAAAGCTGCTTCAGCCTACATAGATGACATCTATGTTAATGAGGACATAATGTCTGCGGATGCAGTTCGAATAAAACTGAAAGCGTTTGGGTTAATAAGCAAAGACCCTAAGCGCCTAAAGGATGGAGTGCCCGTGCTAGGCCTCGAGGTCTGGGAGGAGGGCAATACGTTGCGATGGAAACGAGGGAGCCCACTTCCAAAGTTACCCAATGTATTAACAAGACGTACTGTGTTTTCTATCTGTGGTAAATTGGTAGGACATCTACCTGTCTGTGGATGGCTCCGATCGGCAACAGGAGTGGTGAAAAGACGAGTGACTACAGTAACAAAAGGATGGGACGATGTTGCGGATGATGATTCTCTCCAACAAATGATGGCTGAAATGTTGTCCAGAGTGCATAGGAATGACCCTGCCCGGGGTGAGTGGCAAGTGTCTGGAAACGAACTAAATGCATGGGTTGACGCAAGTTCGTTGGCTACAGGTGTCGTGTTGGAGCAACTAGGTGTTGTTGTGGAAGATGCATGCTGGCTTCGTCCGAAAAATGATGCCCAACATATAAATTTGGCAGAACTTGATGCCACGTTAAAAGGTCTTAATCTCGCATTGCAATGGCAGACTAATGTTGTGCATCTCCACACTGACTCATTGTGTGTTTACCATTGGTTAACCGACACCTTGACTGGAAAGGCTCGAGTTAAGACTAGAGCTGCAAGTGAAATGCTAGTACTAAGGAGACTAGCAATAATTAAGCGTCTAGTTGACGAATACAGCTTGCAGGTAGACATTACGTTAGTCTCGTCGATGCAGAATTTGGCTGATAGCTTGACTCGAGTACCAAAGAGGTGGATCGATGCAATGAGGCAGGGATCCGATCTTCAACAACAAACATGCGCGACTGTAACGGATCAATTAACACCTGACCAGATTCGTATAATACACCAGCAGATTGGACATCCTGGAATTCAGAGGACTGCATATTTTGTCCGAAGAGTATGCCCTGCAACTACAAAAGCATCAGTGAAAGCAGCCATACGTTCGTGTGAAGAGTGTCAGAGAATTGATCCGGCACCATCCCAATGGCAAAAAGGGAAGCTCGAGGTGGAGGGCAACTGGCAGCGAGTAGGGATGGACATAACACATTATGGGGGCAAACATTTTTTGACCATGACGGATTGTGGCCCGACGCGTTTCACAATATGGCGCCTGTTGACACGACAGGATGCAGCCAGCATTATACAACAGTTGAGAGCCGTCTTTTTTGAACGTGGTGCCCCGATTGAAATTCTGACTGATAATGCCGCCACATTTCGATGTCAAGAATTTCAGAAATTCGTGCACGAATGGGGGATTAAAATGCATTATCGGTGTGCATATTATCCCGAGGGTAATGGTATAGCAGAACGGTGTCACCGCACCATCAAAAGAATTGCAGCCAGGACGCAGTGCTCTATTCCAGAAGCTGTGTACTGGTATAATATAACACCCAAGGACAATGCAACACCAGCAACTGCACCAGCCAATGGGATTTACCAATATGAACAGCGTGTGAAAGGAGTTGATGCCATACCATCAGTGGTGAGTGTTGTCAATACACCATATCAGGTGGGAGACCTTGTTTGGATAAAACCCCCAAATGCTGGGTGCACTACGAAATTTTTCCGGGGAAAAATAGATGAAATCATAAGTCCTCAGACCATGTTGATTGGTGGCATACCACGTCACGTAAAAGATATCCGCCCTTGTTATACCTCTTCTGATTCTGAGGACGATGAGGAGGATCACACACCGTTCAGAGATGATCCTGATCACTTACTGCCCCTTCAGGTGAGCATAGAAACACCACCAACAGAACCAGATGAGGGAATGATGGGACATACTGATGACAATAGTGAGGAGAGCGATGGACACAAGGAAGTAATGCCTCATCGAAATACTCGACAGAGACGAATACTGCCCACCCCCCGTGATTGCGAAACCCAGCGAGAAGGGATGATGGAGCATACCGAGGAGATGACGCCTCCGATTCTTCGGAGAAGTACCCGACAAAGACGGATACTGCCCCCCTGCCCTGATTGTGAGACACCGCGTATGGAACCACGAGACGGGATAATGGAACAGACTGGTAGTAATGATGGTGGTAATGAAGAAAACAGCAATGAGGAAGTGCTTCTTCGAAGGAGTACCCGCCAACGACGATTGCCCGCATGTCCTGTTTGTGATCATGAGATCAGGGGGGAGTGTGGAGAAATGCGTGACTTACCTGGCTAGACCACGTGCGGGTCGGTCACCAAAAATAAATAAAAAGAAAGAAAAGAAATGGTCAAGACTCTTATTTATAGAGTAGTGATCACGTGAGTTAGAAGAATATGCAAATAGAGGTGAACGATTTTGCGATATAAAAAGCCTGTGTTGTTAAGAGGAAGGGCAGACTGTTGGCAGAAGTCAGTGCTGTCAGACGTGCTTTAGAGTTTTGTTATTATATGCTGTGTTCGATTGTTGGGAGAGAGAAAAGAGAAGAGGAGGAACCAAGAAGACATTCTGCAGATACTTGACTGTGATATCTAAGGTACTTATCCTAATTTTGTTCAGAATCCATTTTATGATTCTTTCGAAAACATCTTAAATGTAATTTTCTAAAACTATTTTAACTTTTTAAAACTTAAGCCTAAAGACTTAAACTTAAAGAGACATGACTTGTATCACAGTTGGCAATTGAATACGGTTCTTTCCATATGATTGAGATGGTCACTTTGTGAAATTTCATGTCTTTGTACAGCATGTATTCTTTTAGTTAGAAACTGGGTACAAATATTTCGGAAGTCATCTTGTATTCATGTAGCAGAATTGAACAATAATTGGACGACACTCAAATAATTGGAGAATCCTGGAGTTGACGTGTGAGCTATGCGAAATGACCAAGTTGGAACGAGTCCTGTCACTGAGATTGAAGGGTGCAACTCGAGAAACGTATCGGCAGCTCTCGGAAGTGCAGTGGAACGACATCGAGGAAATTAAACATGTCTTCATAAAAGCAAACGGAATGGACCCATTTTCGTACTTCGAACGATTTTCCTTTCGGAGAGACTGTAGACAAGTGTCTGACGGACTTGCAACGACTGGTGGGCGAAATGCCGCCAGAATGCTGGATGAAAAACACCTTTATTACAGGAGACTTTTGCGGTCTTCAACTAGAATGGATACCATATCATTGAAAGAACTGCTGGTAAGAACACTCACCGTGTTTGTAGGCAACCATTTAGCCAGAAACCGCATGCAGCGCAACAGTGGAAGCAATCAGAGAGGTAGATCAACTATGCGCTGTTTTTCTTGCAACAAAACGGCACCTAGCAAGAGAGCGCCCGAGATACGAAAATAGGGGCGAAACGTCAGCGCCACTCTCTCCACATTCAAATTAAAAGGGGTACGCCTCGTGATGGAAGTCGTTGTTTATGACAAGAACCGCGTAACGCTCGTAGATTCTGGATGCTCTCAGTCCCTCGTGACTGAATGTGTTTAATCTCTGGAGTCGGTTAGCATCGGAGGTCCTAAAAGTCGACAGTGAAATCCTCCATTGCAAGGATAGTCGGGACTATCATATTGGTAGTAGAAGACGCAGACCCCGTAAAAGTTGCTGTTCTAGTCATAGACACTACGTTTATTAGCTTCGATATGGTAATCGGACATAATAAAAATCTAAACTGAATCGGCGATGCCACTTATGCTAAAACGGAGGTTTGTGCCTGCGCCTCGATCAGAATAGAAGAAGGTAGACTTCAGTGCCGTGTCAATGAGCAGACCAAAGCTTGGACGGCGTCATGAAAATCGTCAAGCAATCAATCACCCAATAGATCTACCAATAAAGTACCAGAGTATCCGATGTTCGACCAAATTCGACAGGAGTACCGCTGTGAATTGGAAACGTTGTTGAGCAATGACTGGTTACTTCCCTATCTTCTCAAGATAATAAGTCCAAGCGCGCCCGGTGTTGGACTTAAATGAGCTGAATTAACACATCGAGAGCTACACGATACACGCCGATATCTGCCCACAAAAGTGGAGGAGGAAAGGCTTTACTGTGTCGTTACTTGACCTTCGACGGGCATATCTACAAGTGCTCATAAATCCTTGTGGCCGTACCAGACTGTGATCTTTGAAGGAAAGAGGTACTGTCTGACGCACATGGACTTTGGGCTCAATGTAGCATCGTCCGTCATGCGAGCCATTGTTGAAGCTTCACTCTCGAAGAAGAACGATATCGACAGGCAACATTGACGAACATTGGCGATGTGTTTATCAATGAGAACGTAGTTTCCGCAACCGATGTAAGACAACATTTGGCTGATTTGGGATTTGCGAGCAAGGAACTGGTGCGGCTGCAGAACGGTGCGAGAATACTTGTTCGGAAAAAGGGCAGGAGTCTGGTATGGGAACGAGGGAATGAGATCCCCGCGTACCCTGTGTTCTTACTCGACAAAGTGTGTTCTCATTTTGTGAAAAGTTAGTTGGACCCTTCCCAGTAGTTAAGTGGCTCAGGGTGGCTGCAATGTTCATTAAAATAAAAGTAGTGGATGTGAAAAAAGGATGAGATGACAAAGCGACTGACGGTCCTTTAGTAACACTGATTGAAGGGATTGCTGCAAGAGTGCACCAAGTAGACCCTGTACAAGGAAAGTGGTGTGTGGATGGTCCCGAGCTATACCTGTGAATTGATGCAAGCTCCTTAGCCACTGGAGTATTGCTGGAGCACAATGGAGCTGGTTGCGAAAGGAAAGAGATTCGACGCATATAAATCTGGCGGATCTCGATGTTGTGCTAAAAAGAGTGAACATGATATTAGTGTGGGAAGCAACCGTGTTACACCTTTACACTTACTCTGCCTGTGTGCACAAATGGATCATGGACACCCTACAGGAGAAGGCTAAGGTGCGCATCAAAGCGGCAAGTGAAATGCGGATCAGATGGCGACTTGATGCACTAGCAAGTTTGGTCAAGGAATATAAACTGTTCGTAGATGCAGTCCTAGTGATGTCAGAACATAACCGAGAGGACGCTCTAACGAGAGTATCACCGCGATAAATTATCTCGTAAAAAAAGCGGTTGAACCTTCGCACTGTGTGGAAGCCGTGTCGCGAGATAAGTACGACCGTGGCTGAATGAACTCTATCCATTACCAAATTAACCACCCCTACGTAAGACGATGTTATACTTTGTCAAACAAGTAGATCGCACGATTCCGAAGGTGTAAGTTAGGGTTTTAGTAAGAAATTGGGAAAAATGCCAGTTGATTGGAGCGTGCAAAAAGGGAAATTAGACGTTAGCGACACTTGGATCCGAGTGGGAAAAGATGTAACCCACTACCAAGGCAAATACTATCATTAGCTCATTGATGCGGGCCCACCAGGTTCTCAATCTAGCGTCATTTGAGACGACAGGAAGTGGCAAACATTATCAACCACCTAGAAGTCTTGCTTTACGAGCGTGGAGCGCCGGCAGAAATACTTGTCGACAATGATACTGCATTTCCCAGCAGGGTTTTTGAGGACTTTCTGGGCGAATAGGGAGTCCAACTTTCATTGTGAGTACGTTCCCTCCGGCAAATGCATTATGGATCACTGTCATCGGAGTGTGAAGAGACTTGGGCGAGGAAACGCTGTTCCATAGCGGAAGCAGTCTATTGGCACAATATTACCCCTAAAAACGATGTGTCGCAACTGACTGGCCCAGCTAACCTGCTTCATCGCTACCGCGTTCGAATAAAAGACATCGACACAGCCTCTCCAAACAAGCCCAAAGAGCAGCAGAATAGATACAATGTGGGCAATCGTGTCTAGGTGAAGGCCTCAATTGGACGGTGCGTGACCGCCGTATACGCGCGGACGCATTACAAGAATGAAAAGCTAACAAAACGTTCTTGTTGACCGGATACCCCGCCATGTAAGGGACATAGCACTAGATACCACAGAGGATGAAAGTGACAGCAAGCTCTCAACCCAGAGTGTGAGGTTGATTACTACTAACAAGGCACGTGGCGATTCCTCTGAAAAAGACGACGTGTCTGCGCCAAATAACACTCCAGGCGAGTCATCCGAGGAGGAATTACCTTGACTTCGAAGGAGTACTAAACGAAGAAGACCAGCTCCGAGTTGTTATCTATGTGACCATCAGGGGGGGTGTAGGGGAAGTTTGTTTTGCAGAGTATACAAAATAGGATTCACAAAAGAATCACTCTCATTCGAACCCAGAATCCGCCCAGTTCAAAGAAAAGAGAGATATGCAAAATGTGGTACCGTCGGGATGAAAAGTTACTGCATTTAAGGACGTTCTTTTTGTGAGGACGTAATCTCACTGATGCGATCGAACTTATTTGTGATTTTGTGAAGAAGAAGAAGACGAAGAAGAAGAAGAAGAATACGACTGTTGACTGTGTGGGCGACGAAATTCAACCGAGGGTAAGTTCTGATCATACTTGTTTGTCTTCAATTTAGTAAATAATTTTGTGAATCAACTTATTGAGCTAATCAAAGTTAACAGCGTTTATATTTTCATTTTTAATATTTATGTTTAGATTTTGAAAATGATTTTAAAAAATGCGAACAAGATCTAAGTGGCATTCGTTTAAAACCTGGTATAAACTGATTTTTCCTTTATCTTGCGTTGTTTTGTTGGTACTTGTGGAGAATTTGAACAAGACGTAACCAATTGATCGCTCGACCTTGCTCAGAACATGACGTCAATCGCCGGACTTCTCTGAACGTCGCCGTAATAACACTACTCAAGGACAATACTGAAGAAACACTTAAATATATGAAAATCATAAAAAAAATTGACGAAAAAAAGAGACAACAACCTACCATAACAATTTATGTTTTAGTTTTGTAAAAAAGTTTTTTTAAGTGAAAAAAAAAATAAACGAGTTGTTTTTTTTTCAACGATTTTTTGTAATACAAAATTAGTAAGATAACAAATCTTTTTGCGCTTTTCATATTTTTTTAACAAAAGTTCAAAAAGCACTTTTTATGTAATATTATTTTTTGCATTCTTTCCTTATTTTTGAACTAATGCCAAGTAACCTTTTTTGTTATCTTCTTTTTAATAATCATTTTTTGCCTGTAGAATGGGACAGTTTACTTTTTTATTAAATTAAATAAAGACAACCAGGTTATTCCTTTAGGATTAAATGGACTGTTCTACGGTTGCATCAGACGATGTCTAAGTGCGATGAGAAGTGACAACGGATGTGGAAGAAACTTTGCAAACCGGATATCTTTCCGATATATAGTGGCACAATTATCATTAACAAATTTCTGTCCCGGCATTAACTCCAAAAGATAACTGTTGAGAAGATCCCGGCTGGTCCTTGATTACGCAAATTTTGTTCTGCCACATCCATCCTCAACGGATCGTCTTTTGATGATAATGCACCTCTCACCATAGGACGCACAATTCTTCTTAATCGTTTTGTTTCACAATAACAAACTACATCTTCCGGTGTCTGCAACAGTTAATCCAAGGTGAAGATATTCATCTTGAATGAAGTTATTTGGAACGGCCGTTTGAGGGTGAGTTGTTTACTTAATTTATTGATTTTTTTTCTGTCAATAGTTTCTCTAAAGATCGTTTGCTTCTTTGCTGAGCATTGAATTGCTAATCGGCGTCTTACGTAAGATTACAGTCAAACGCGAGCGTATGACGTCATGTTCCGAGCAAAACTGAGCGAACGGTATGTCTGGTTCAAATTCTGCACAAGTACCGATTTTTTTATATTTAACATCTTTCACAATTGACACTTGAGTTGATTGCGTTCCAGGCGATGCTCATCGAAAACCCTAAAATCCTTATGCTAAACCATACTTAGAGCTATATGATCTGCATTGCTTATATTAATTGTCATCACACACACACACACACACAAACAAACACACACACACACACACACACACACACACACACACACACACACACACACATATATATATATACAGGGGGATGCAAAAGTAGGTATACAGTGGTCAAAAAAAGAAAAAACATATAAAGTTTAAGGCATTTATTATACAGACAAACAAATGTTGCATAAACAAGTAATAATTAGCACGTATAATAAGAAACACATGTAATAGGAAGCCCTATTTCCGCAGGTATTCAAATTGCTTGCCGTCAGCGGTAACACATTCCTCTAATCGAGAACGAACACTCATGCACACTCTAGAACAAAGATCTTTATCAGCATCAATTTCCTGACAAGCTTCCAAAATGAACTGAATCATGTTTTCGACAGTGCAAGGCTTGCGTGCAAAAACCTTATCTCTTACTGTGCCCCCAAAAAAGAAATCCATAGGAGTTAAATCTGGCGAGCGTGGTGGCCAGTCGATGGCGCCACGGCGTCCAATCCATCTGTTGGGAAATTTTAAGTCAAGTAGTGCTCGCACAGTGAGTGCAAAATGAGGTGGGGCCCCGTCTTGTTGAAAATAAAAGTCACCATTTTGGTATTGTTCACGTACTTGGGGTATTATTGTATCCTGCAACATGTTTAAGTACACAGTTTGATCAATGCTTGTATGAAGAATAATGGGGCCAACAACACCTTTGAAAGAAAGCCCGGCCCATACTGTTACCCCGGATTGATTGAGTTGTTTTTCAATAGTGATGCGAGGGGTTTCGGTTGTATAATAAACGCAATTGTGTCGATTAACGGCACCTGATAATTTAAAGTTTGCTTCGTCAGACCATATAATTTTATTTAGAATACCGTTACCTTCAGGTTCCTCGCTTAGGATGTTTTCAGAAAATTGTAAACGACGATCCGAGTCATCTTCCAATAAACCATGTATCAATCGGGGCGTGTACATCTTTAGACCGGCACGATTGATCAGGCGCCCCAATGATCTACGCTCAATACCAAGTTCAGATGAGGCTCTGTATTTCGATTTCTGTAGGCTCTGAGTGAATGCCTGAGCAACTTTGAATTCATTTTCTTGTGTGGTCACAGTAATTGGTCGACCACTTCTCGGTGCATTGTGGACACTCCCTGTCTGTTCAAATTTGTCACGCAGTCGATAAACCGTGAGCCTTGTTGGGGGAGGTGTTGCAAAGGTTTTGACCCACTGTTCTCTTACGCGTTCACTATTTTCTGTCTTCCAGTATTTTTTTAATATCCATTTTCGCTGTTCGTCAGTCAAATTACCGGCCATGGTTAAATTGCCAATTTAACTGAAAAAAATGAAAAGAAATGATTCAAAGTACATGCACTTTAATCGAAAGGAAATTTAATTAATAAAAACAAAAGACTAAAAGTATATGCATTTTTACTTTAAGGTATGTAGCTTTCAGTTCAAAAAATGTCAATAATTTCAATACTGTATACCTACTTTTGCACCCCCACTGTATATATATATATATAGCTGTCTGGAAATACTGGTATTTTCCTTTATGATTAGAGCATATTTTAAGGCTGTCGCTTGAAAAAAGTCAACAAGTATTTATTGTTGTTAATTTTAGAGCTTGTTCACAATTGAGGGTTATAATATCCATTTTAGGCAATTGATACTTCCCTATATTCCTAAAGGATACCTTAAGGTAAAACCATGCTTCTCGAAATCATTGTGTGCAATGCACGCTGAAGATGCTTTAGCTGAATATTATTTCGATAATTTACAGATTTAGCCTTAGTCTGGAGATTTTAACATTAATGATAGAAAAAAACATATCCGTTGGTGATTTGCCTTATAAACGAAATAAGAATACACTTATTGGTAACCATAATTTTACAAGGAATGCGAAATGGATGATTGACTGTAATGCTATAAGAAAACGATCATGAGGTAAACGCCCTAAAAATAAAACCTTTCATGTTTGGTTAGATTTGAAAGTAAAAGCAGGATTTACTGCGAGTTTCTGCAAAAATAATCAGAGACTTAACTTTGAAAATACTGCCCATATCTGAACGAATTAAAGACTGCAATATAAAAACAGATGTATAATATTATCCAAGAGAAATGGTGTTGTATTCCATCAGAATTACGCAATGCCACATTTCTCCGAGAGATTTCCATTTATTTAGATCCTTGCAGTAACATCTCAATAGTAAAATGCTTCAAAAGCTTAAATAAATTGGATAAATCTAAAAATAAACGTTGAATTGTTCTTTACCATAAAACCACTACAATTATGGCAAAATGTAAAGAAGATCGGAAAAGTTGTGCCACAAAATAGTTTACATTTTGTTGATTTGACATTTAACTTTTTTTTTAATTCTTCACCTTATATAATATTTGGCATGGACTCTCTGGACAAAATGATACGCCATTAAATTCGAATTTGTTTGCTTCATTAAAACTTTTACAAATCAAGTTACATTTCGAAAATACAAAATTATCTATTAGTTGTGTATATTTCTTCGCTTTGGCCTCTTCCTCGTTATACATCTGTTATCTCCGATTATTGGTTAAATAGTATGATATGGTATGTGGTTATATTCTATATAATTTACTCTAAACGTTTCCATTTTTTTAATTGTTTGACGTTAACTTATAATTTATTATAAGCTATATATAATTCTCTATGTATAATTATACAGTTAAAGAAAGGAAATATGACGAAATGGCAGTGATGAAGACCTTTGCAAATAAGAGCGGTGATCAAACCATAGGAAGTACAAGAGGCTGAGGGTAATTGAATCAGACAAATAGAAAATAATGAGTTAGTGGGCAAATTGTAATCTACGGTTACAATAAAATAGTTGTTTAAAAACGTAATTAAATTCCCAAACCATATATTTAGAGTAATATATATATATATATATATATATATATATATATGTACATATTTGTATGTGTGTGCGCGTATGTGTGGACAAAAAACTTCAGTACTTAAAATTCAAATGTATCTAGACTATTCCAAAAAATAAATGAAAAAGGTTTCCACTCTTAGGTTTATTGTTTTATTTTCTCTATAAATATAAAACGGAAGTGTGTACAGTAGGTCGAAATGGATGAACTCACCCTGCCCCCTCTCATTTCTCTTTCTTTCTCTCTTTCTCTCTGACCCGAGCACCCACCGCGAAAACATGGCTAGTAGAATGAAAAGTTTACTGCGTTGGAAGGAGACCCTTGGAAAAGTTGAGAAAGAGATAAAAAATATACTTTTGAATAGAAACTAATAAGGTAAATATCGTAATTGTATCTATTTATTTTGTTGTTATTTTCTTGCTGACCAAGGACGCTAAAATTCAATGCCGCCTATGTGGATTCTTCTATCTTCGGTGTACATGTTTGGGGAAATATTTCAACACGAGATAATCCCCACCGGTTTTTGTGCTGAATTCTTTTACTATATTTCTTTATTTTATCTTATTTTGATTAATATAAGTTTATTTCACTTAAGATGCAGCTGTATCTAGACTATTAAAATAATAAAAAAAATAATCATGAAATCTATAACTAACAGTGTCATGTTAAGTCCACTGTATAAATTCACGCTTAAATATCGGAGGGGAAGGTATCTTCAAATAATATCTTTAACTTCAAATTAGAGCTACGGACTTATCCCAAGTAAATATTAATAAGTCCCTTTAATTCCTTTTTTAATAGAGAGTAGATAATGCATTATGGATCGTTATCGGCAGCTCTCGTCACTCTCGCTTCTTCCTTATTTGTCCCTCAGTCCTAATTTTTTTTAAAAAGTGATTTTTTTTGACAAAGGGAGAAGAAAAAACTGTATACAAGGTTAGCAGTATTTTTTGTGAACAGTCGCCAGAGATGTTAAAAATTCCGTTTCTTTGTCTATCCTTTTG
Organism: Euprymna scolopes; assembly: GCF_053919585.1. Lineage (NCBI taxonomy): Eukaryota > Metazoa > Mollusca > Cephalopoda > Sepiida > Sepiolidae > Euprymna > Euprymna scolopes. Next base: position 71,014,403 of record NC_136486.1, on the reverse strand, counting down.
GTTATGTCACTAATAAGCTGCTGGAGGTAAATGTTTTAACTGGGCTGACGTTATCCGCCTGATAGTCAAGGACTTGAACCTTGAATTAACCACTAAGGAGGCTGTCCTATCAGCAGGTGCAAAGTACTGGGCCTGCTGTATTGCCATTTGGTGAATGGATTCTGAACCATGCAGTAACTTCTGATGAGGTCTCTCGATGTCATATTAGAGGGTAATTGTTACGGCTTTACCTTATCATGTGCTAGAAAAAATATATTTCTTCGTTTGTTTTTCTCTTACTTTCCCTCTCTGCTCTGCTCTAAGTAAGTCTATCGACCTCTTTCACAAATTAAACCCAGATCTTCAACTGCCAACGTAGACCCCCTACTACCATGTCTCCTTCTCCAACATCAGGGGTCTACGTTCCAACCTTTCAGAGGTTCAAACTCTATTACAGACCTATTATTACTAAGCGAAACTGGTATTAGACCGATTACTTCCCAAGATAAGTTCCTAATTAAAGGATACTCCAACGTAACCTCTAAATTCGACCCACAAGATCGCCATGAGCATGGAATATGTGCCTACATTAAAGACAACTTTTCATATGGCAGGGATATCTCCAGAGAAGATCATAGCTTATCCTATATGTGCTCTCGGGCTGCACTTGCTCACACTACCGCGTTTATATTTGCACTTTATTTTCCCCTACAACAGTGAAGTTACTTATCTGAGAAAATTGACCACTGTGGAGACTTCAATTTTTACAATGTGGAATAGTTAACCCACTCAAACAAGACCGATGACGAGGGGAGGTGCTGTCATAATTTCTCCATTGCTTATGACGTCACTCAGATTGTTCATTAACTCACCCGTGTCCCCGACACTGACAACAAGTATGCAAGTCTCCTAGACCTTTTTCTCACAACTTGCCCTGAGCTATGTCTTTTTCCGTTTTGTCCCCACCGGAATCTTCCGACCACTCTGTTGTATCAGTTAAGATAAAAATGAAATGTAATAGGTCCTTAGACGCACCTCTCCATCGTACATATATCGATACTCTTTAGCTGACTGGGATAGCTTCCACACATTTATATCAGATCTACCTCTGTGTTCCATGTTTAAAAAAGATGTGTCTGCTATAGTATCAGACCTGCCGGAATGGTTAATTGTAGGTATAGACCGTTTCATACTCTCGAAAAAGTTTCAGCAAAAACCTTACAACCAGCCGTGGTTCTCTCCAGAATGTGGTGTTGCCATTGCATACAGAAATCACTTTTTCCTTTGCTTCCAACGTAATAGATATGCTGATACTAAAGCCGCTTTCAGGAACCAATGTAAAAAGGTAACCACTGTAAAAAAATGTAATAAACAATGCGAGAGAGTTGTATGCTCAGTCCAGCAAGTCCAAAGTAGCTGAGCAGCGGCTTGGTTTCCATCAGCTTTAGCAAATAGCAAAGAGAATCCCAAACAGAAGTTTGTGCTTTATTCCAACTACCATCAATGGACCTGAGGTAATCCCGTCAGCATCAGACAAAGCAAAACTCTTTGCCAAGATCTTTGCAGGTAATTCTACCCCTTACGACCAAGTCCGCCAACACCCAGTATTTCTGCGGGTATCTGAAAACACGATATGCGACATACACATATCTGTACGTGATGTTGCCAAGCTAATCAAAAACCTTGATTCCAGTAAAGCTACTGGCATGACGGCATTCCAATTATAGTGCTCAAAAAGCTTTACCCAGAACTAGCGCCCATACTTACAAAGTTATTTAAGCGTTGTCTTAAGAAGAAATGCTTCCCAACACCTTGGAAAATCTCATCAGTATGTTCTGTATTTAAAATTTAGGTGATCGCTCATCTCCCTCTCAGTACAGACCAATAAGTTTCCTGTGCGTCATGAGTAAGCTGCTGAAATCTGTGTTAAATAGAGAAGTAGTCAACCATCTCAGCAAAAATAACCTTAATTACCTTTGGTAAGGTATGGCATACAGGTTTACTTCACAAGATCTCCAGCTATACCATAGCTGGAAATGTTTTCTCAGTCATTAAATCATTTCTCTCTGATAGGTTCTTAAAAGTAGTGGTTGATGGGCAGAAATCAGAAGCTCTCAGTATTAATGCTAGAGTCCCTCAGGGGTCCATCCTGGGCCCATCTCTCTTCCTGATCTTCATTAATGATCATCCAAATCACATCCTTACATAGTTCGTAGACATTTATGCTGACGACACTACAATCTATGGCAGCACATCAAAGACCGTAAATGACCAACTTCTCTCTGATTCTCTCTCGTCTGACCTTGAGCACGTGGTACAATAGGGAAAGAGGTGGCTGGTTACTTTTAATGCATCTAAAACCAAGATTCTATCTTTACATCATCAACGCTCTGCTTCCCATGTAGCATCAACTGAAATAAACAGCTCTCGTCTTGGGAAGGTTTCATGTTTTGACAAGCTTCTGGGTTTGACCCTTACTCCCGATCTGAAATGGAACACGTATACCAAATCCATTGCCAAAGTCGCTGGAAAAATGGTGGGATCTTTCTACCGCTCCAGTAGATATCTCCCTCCTAATGTAATTCTCTACTTATATAAAAGCCAGCTACGGCCAACCATGGAGTACTGTTGCCACATCTGGGCAGGAGCTGCTAGAAGCAATTTATCCTGCTTTGACAGTGTTCAAAATAGACTTCTTACTTTGGTGGGGGATGCCCTTTTCACTTCACTGCAACCTCTTTCCCACAGAAGAGACGTTGCGAGCCTGTCACTACTTTATCGTTTTTTTTTCATGGCAAGTGCTCATCTGAGCTTCAATATTTGGTCTCTTCTCGCCAAAATTTCACGAAAAAGAACTCCTCTAGCCAAAACTACTATCAATAATTTCTCACACTCTTTATCTCTGCCTAAATCTAAATGCAAATTCGATGAACATAGCTTCTTTCTTAGAACTGCACGCCTATGGAACTCTCTTCCGATTTCCTGCTTTCCAGCTGACTACAATCTGATTGTTTTCAAGTCCAACGTAAACAAGTTCTTGATGAACCGTCCCCCTCAGTCAATTTACAAAATTACCACTGCTTATGCTTACTACGCTATAATCACATTAATTAATGTATACTAATTAACTCTTATCCTCAAGTGGCCCTCAGGCCTTGATAAGTGGTGATTCCTGTGTAAAAAAAAACAAATGACAAAGAGAGAAAAGTTGAGATCAGTTTATAAACGAATGCTACTTTTTTATTCATTTGGTAAAGGCAAGAGGTTTTCTGAAAATTATTATTCTATTAAAAATGTTTATAAATATAGAATATTAACACAATGTCATAAAATGTAAATGCAATATGTAAATGTAATATAGAATATTAACACAATGTCATAAAATGTAAAAAAAATATTGAACGGATTTTTATTTAAAAAAAAAAACGTTTAATTTATTTAGAATTTGATTTTCTTAGTTATTGCCTACATCGAAAAGTAGTAGTATTAGTATTATTAGTAGTGGGAGGAGGAGTAGAAGTAGTGGTAGTGGCAGCAGGAGGAGTAGAAGTAGTGGTACTAGTAAGACGAGTTGAAGTAGTGGCAGTAGTAATAGTAGGAGTAGAAGTGTCAAAGCAGCAACTTTGTAATATTTTTGTCTCTATTATCCCGCAGTCACCAAACTATTATATGAAGTCAATAAATAATCGAAATAATTTTTTAATTCATTAAATTTTTATTCCTTTCTGTCACCATTCAACCGTGTCAGACAGAAACAAACATTCATATTGTAGATGATTAGCTGTACGTGTAACGATAGCAGTTTATATTCACACACATATGTATGTAATATTGGTTAAAAGGTTCTTGTTTTGTCTTTTTTTAAACAGCGTGTTTTGTCATGTTCTCGTTATCTGATTAAGATTATAATATAACAATACTAACAAGTAAAGACTGAGAAAATTGCATGCCTTTGAATATTGATTATTACGACATTATCAAGAAACAATCGATGAAATAACTATATTCCTTAGAAGCATAGACAATTTTCGAATAAGTATTCGGTGTCAAACGAAACTAAGTGCGAAAACGATCTAAATTAGAAATCGATAAAACTGATTATCAAATGTGATTGGTTCTTCAAATAAAATATAAAAAATATTGCAAGCAATGATTACAAATTCAAATCAATTATATTTTTTATGCATATATTGTCTTTTTAATTTGTCCAATTTAAATCAATATTTTTTCTGCGCATTTTTTCTGCGTCTCTTTGGTTGTTGACGCAAAAAAAATCAGAATTACATCCATGTTAAAAAGCGTTGTTATTTAAAGAATATTTCCCTCCTGTAATTGTTCAATCAAGGCAATTAAATTCTATTTGAATGAAATTGTCGATTTGTCAATTGCTTTATGTATTTGCAATTCGCTGAATCATTGCTGAAAAATTCTGTTCACGCTTCAACGTTCTTTTAAGTTTTTACATTTTATCTTTTGACGTGAAACGGTGTGCATCATTACACAATTATTTAACTACCTGCAATTTTATATACTAATTGTTGAATAGACTCACATGTGATCGATTGCTTTGGAAAAGTTTTGCTCTCCCTCATCTCTTCATACACACACGCATATATATTCATATATGTATTCGAACTGAAATGATCGGTTCATGATGAGGATTGATACCAGTTTGGAGAGACTTGGGATGCGACTAGAAAAATGTCTACTGTGAGATTAGAACCCTAAAATATTGCAAAATATTGGAACTGAAAGCGGAAGCATTATTACCACGTTTAGAAATCAAGCAAAACATTTTGGCTTTTACTTACTGATACTGATTATAGCAGGAAGAAAAAATGTGTTTCATCTCTGCGCGTATATTTAAACTATTTCGATTAAATAAGAATAAGGAAACATGATTATGAAATAAAAAATTATTAGCATGAATATATTAGTGAATATTTTGCAATTACCTTTATCTATATTTAATAAATAGGATAAATGTTTTCTTTTCCAAATGAACAATAGACAATTTCACGCGAAATGAATACAGGATTAGGATGTAATAAGTTAAAAACAACTAAAATAGTTTTTACATATTTTCATTATTTAATGTTATTAATGGCGCTGGAAGAGCAAATATTATAAAAATGATGTTCGGTTGGCTAAAAATAGAAATGATAAAACTAAGAAAGAAATTCTACTAAAGCTGGAGTTTTTGTATTTACATTGATCAGTTTATGAAAACTATTAACACTTTATTACGATGTTTATTTTCCTGGGAGGAAAAATCATTCTCGTCATTCGTATGAGGTAGCCGATTTATATACTCATATGTAACGCACTTCCTTTGTCAACAGTTTATATTTGGAAGTGACGTTCAGTTATTTCTTAATAATCATGCCTTATCAAAAATCACAGCGAGAACCTGGAAACGACAGATCAACATTCTATTAAAAATGCTAGCTTTTACCGAAGAACGGTCACTCGGTCCTTTTCTGTAGATTGGACTTACTAAAGCAAAACGGTGATTGTTTTAAGGGTTTTTACGAACTTTGGCATCGAAGTAAATTACCAATATTAATGTTGCTATTTTGAAAACAATAATAACGTTTACTCTTGTTACAAAACCACTGTAATTATAATTATATATATATATATATATATATATATATATATATATAATCTGATCTCCTCATAAAATCACAAGACCACTCTCTAATCACCGATATCCATGACAAATAATACATTATCTGAGATTCCTGCTTCAAAGTCTTCGGCCAATTCACGGACAATATGAACTGGAACAGATACATTGAAGACATTGCGAAGGCTGCTGCAAAGAAGGTGGGTTCCCTTAATTGAGCGAGAAGACTACTCACACCTGGATGGATCTTGTACATTTACAAGGCCACCATTCGCCCTTGTATTGCGTATTGTTGATATATATGGGATGGTGCATCTACCGCTAGCCTCTTCCTCTTGGATGGGGTCCAGAAAAGAGTTTGGGACTTAATAGATCCCACTTTGGCAACTAAATTTCCAACCCCTGTTTCATCGCCAGTGTTGCTTCTCCTTGCCTGTTTTACAAATATTTTAGTGGAATGTACTTTGATGAACATGTTGCAGTTGTGCCTCCTCTAAGTACATATCCCCGACCAAACCGTTTAGCAACAAAATCTCACACTTCACCGTTGAGGTCCCTAAATGCCAGACACTTTTCTACTCTAATAGTTTACTCCCTCGGACATTAGATTTTGGAATTCACTTCCTGCTACCTGCTTTTTTGACTGTACTGATATGCATAAGTTTAAATAAAACTTAAACCAACATCTTGTTAATCTTTCCTACGACTGGTCCCAAATAGTAGCTGCTTACATTCAAGTGGTAATATGCGTTGTTAAAGACGAACGCGAGTAAAAAATACTCATGTTGATATATCCTTTCTATGTGTGTCTTAAATAAAGTGTCCCCGTGAGAGCATATAATATATTAAATAGATAATTATGTTCCCGTTCTTTTTTAAATTTAAATTGGAAAAAATAATAAATAGTAAAAAACAATCAATAATTTAACATATTGTTTACAACTTCATCCGTTAAGATTTTCTAAACAAAGATTATTTAACATTTCATTTTATTGACTAACAGTGAAAAGTAATTAACATTCCATTTTATTGACTTAAAGATGAAAAGTTATTAACATTCCATTTTATTGACTTAAAAATGAAAAGTAATTAACATTCCATTTTATTGACTTAAAGATGAAAAGTTATTAACATTCCATTTTATTGACTTAAAAATGAAAAGTAATTAACATTCCATTTTATTGACTTACAAATGAAAAGTAATTAACATTCCATTTTATTGACTTAAAAATGAAAACTAATTAACATTCCATTTTATGTACTTAAAAATGAAAAGTAATTAACATTCCATTTTATGTACTTAAAAATGAAAAGTAATTAACATTCCATTTTATGTACTTAAAAATGAAAAGTAATTAACATTCCATTTTATGTACTTAAAAATGAAAAGTAATTAACATTCCATTTTATGTACTTAAAAATGAAAAGTAATTAACATTCCATTTTATGTACTTAAAAATGAAAAGTAATTAACATTCCATTTTATGTACTTAAAAATGAAAAGTAATTAACATTCCATTTTATGTACTTAAAAATGAAAAGTAATTAACATTCCATTTTATGTACTTAAAAATGAAAAGTAATTAACATTCCATTTTATGTACTTAAAAATGAAAAGTAATTAACATTCCATTTTATGTACTTAAAAATGAAAACTAATTAACATTCCATTTTATGTACTTAAAAATGAAAAGTAATTAACATTCCATTTTATTGACTTAAAGATGAAAAGTAATTAAAATTCCATTTTATGTACTTAAAAATGAAAAGTAATTAACATTCCATTTTATGTACTTAAAAATGAAAAGTAATTAACATTCCATTTTATGTACTTAAAAATGAAAAGTAATTAACATTCCATTTTATTGACTTAAAAATAAAAAGTAATTAGCATTCCATTTTATGTATTTAAAAATGAAAAGTAATTAACATTCCATTTTATTGACTTAAAAATGAAAAGTAATTAACATTCCATTTTATTGACTTAAAAATAAAAAGTAATTAACATTCCATTTTATTGACTTAAAAATGAAAAGTTATTAACATTCCATTTTATTGACTTAAAAATGAAAAGTAATTAACATTCCATTTTATTGACTTAAAAATAAAAAGTAATTAGCATTCCATTTTATGTATTTAAAAATGAAAAGTAATTAACATTCCATTTTATTGACTTAAAAATGAAAAGTAATTAACATTCCATTTTATTGACTTAAAAATAAAAAGTAATTAACATTCCATTTTATTGACTTAAAAATGAAAAGTTATTAACATTCCATTTTATTGACTTAAAAATGAAAAGTAATTAACATTCCATTTTATTGACTTAAAAATAAAAAGTAATTAACATTCCATTTTATGTATTTAAAAATGAAAAGTAATTAACATTCCATTTTATTGACTTAAAAATGAAAAGTTATTAACATTCCATTTTATGTACTTAAAAATAAAAAGTAATTAACATTCCATTTTATTGACTTAAAAATGAAAAGTTATTAACATTCCATTTTATTGACTTAAAGATGAAAAGTTATTAACATTCCATTTTATGTACTTAAAAATGAAAAGTAATTAACATTCCATTTTATTGACTTACAAATGAAAAGTTATTAACATTCCATTTTATTGACTTAAAGATGAAAAGTTATTAGCATTCCATTTTATGTATTAAAAATGAAAAGTAATTAACATTCCATTTTATTGACTTAAAGATGAAAAGTTATTAACATTCCATTTTATTGACTTAAAAATGAAAAGTTATTAACATTCCATTTTATTGATATAAAAATGAAAAGTTATTAACATCCCATTTTATTGACTTAAAGATGAAAAGTTATTAACATTCCATTTTATTGATATAAAAATGAAAAGTTATTAACATTCCATTTTATTGACTTAAAGATGAAAAGTTATTAACATTCCATTTTATTGACTTAAAAATGAAAAGTTATTAACATTCCATTTTATTGACTTAAAGATGAAAAGTTATTAACATTCCATTTTATGTACTTAAAAATGAAAAGTAATTAACATTCCATTTTATTGACTTACAAATGAAAAGTTATTAACATTCCATTTTATTGACTTAAAGATGAAAAGTTATTAGCATTCCATTTTATGTATTTAAAAATGAAAAGTAATTAACATTCCATTTTATGTACTTAAAAATGAAAAGTAATTAACATTCCATTTTATTGACTTACAAATGAAAAGTTATTAACATTCCATTTTATTGACTTAAAGATGAAAAGTTATTAACATTCCATTTTATGTACTTAAAAATGAAAAGTTATTAACATTCCATTTTATTGACTTAAAGATGAAAAGTTATTAACATTCCATTTTATGTACTTAAAAATGAAAAGTTATTAACATTCCATTTTATTGACTTAAAAATGAAAAGTTATTAACATTCCATTTTATTGACTTAAAGATGAAAAGTAATTAACATTCCATTTTATTGACTTAAAAATGGAAAGTAATTAACATTCCATTTTATTGATATAAAAATGAAAAGTAATTAACATTCCACTTTATTGATATAAAATAGAAAAGTAATTAACATTCCATTTTATTGATATAAAAATGGAAAGTAATTAACATTCCATTTTATGTACTTAAAAATGAAAAGTTATTAACATTCCATTTTATTGACTTAAAGATGAAAAGTTATTAACATTCCATTTTATTGACTTAAAGATGAAAAGTAATTAACATTCCATTTTATTGACTTAAAGATGAAAAGTTATTAACATTCCATTTTATTGACTTAAAGATGAAAAGTTATTAACATTCCATTTCATGTACTTAAAGATGAAAAGTAATTAACATTCCATTTTATTGACTTAAAAATGGAAAGTAATTAACATTCCATTTTATTGATATAAAAATGAAAAGTAATTAACATTCCACTTTATTGATATAAAAATGAAAAGTAATTAACATTCCATTTTATTGATATAAAAATGAAAAGTAATTAACATTCCACTTTATTGATATAAAGATGAAAAGTAATTAACATTCCATTTTATTGACTTTAAAATGAAAAGTAATTAACATTCCATTTTATTGACTTAAAGATGAAAAGTTATTAACATTCCATTTTATGTACTTAAAAATGAAAAGTAATAAACATTCCATTTTATTGATATAAAAATGAAAAGTAATTAACATTCCATTTTATTGACTAAAAATGAAAAGTAATTAACATTCCATTTTATTGACTTAAAAATGAAAAGTAATTAACATTCCATTTTATTGACTAAAAATGAAAAGTAATTAACATTCCATTTTATTGACTTAAAAATGAAAAGTAATTAACATTCCATTTTATTGACTAAAAATGAAAAGTAATTAACATTCCATTTTATTGATATAAAAATTAAAAGTAATTAACATTCCATTTTATTGACTAAAAATGAAAAGTAATTAACATTCCATTTTATTGACTTAAAAATGAAAAGTAATTAACATTCCATTTTATTGACTAAAAATGAAAAGTAATTAACATTCCATTTTATTGACTTAAAAATGAAAAGTAATTAACATTCCATTTTATTGACTAAAAATGAAAAGTAATTAACATCCCATTTTATGCACTTACAAATGAAAAGTAATTAACATTCCATTTTATTGACTTAAAAATGAAAAGTTATTAACATTCCATTTTATGTACTTAAAAATGAAAAGTAATTAACATTCTATTTTATTGACTTAAAAATGAAAAGTAATTAACATTACATTTTATGTACTTAAAAATGAAAATAATTAACATTCCATTTTATGTACTTAAAAATGGAAAGTAATTTACATTCCATTTTATTGACTTAAAGATGAAAAGTTATTAACATTCCATTTTATTGACTAAAAAATGAAAAGTAATTAACATCCCATTTTATGTACTTAAAAATGAAAAGTAATTAACATTCCATTTTATTGACTTTAAAATGAAAAGTAATTAACATCCCATTTTATGTACTTAAAAATGAAAAGTAATTAACATTCCATTTTATTGACTTTAAAATGAAAAGTAATTAACATCCCATTTTATTGACTTAAAAATGAAAAGTTATTAACATTCCATTTTATTGATATAAAAATGAAAAGTTATTAACATTCCATTTTATGTACTTAAAAATGAAAAGTAATTAACATTCCATTTTATTGACTAAAAATGAAAAGTAATTAACATCCCATTTTATGTACTTAAAAATGAAAAGTAATTAACATTCCATTTTATTGACTTTAAAATGAAAAGTAATTAACATTCCATTTTATTGACTAAAAAATGAAAAGTAATTAACATCCCATTTTATGCACTTAAAAATGTAAAGTAATTAACATTTCATTTTATTGATATAAAAATGAAAAGTAATTAACATTCCATTTTATTGACTTAAAAATGAAAAGTAATTAACATTCCATTTTATTGACTTACAAATGAAAAGTAATTAACATTCCATTTTATTGACTTAAAGATGAAAAGTAATTAACATTCCATTTTATGTACTTAAAAATGAAAAGTAATTAACATTCCATTTTATTGACTTTAAAATGAAAAGTAATTAACATTCCATTTTATTGACTTAAAGATGAAAAGTAATTAACATTCCATTTTATGTACTTAAAAATGAAAAGTAATTAACATTCCATTTTATTGACTTAAAAATGAAAAGTAATTAACATTCCATTTTATTGACTTTAAAATGAAAAGTAATTAACATTCCATTTTATTGACTTACAAATGAAAAGTAATTAACATTCCATTTTATTGACTTAAAGATGAAAAGTAATTAACATTCCATTTTATTGACTTAAAAATGAAAAGTAATTAACATTCCATTTTATTGACTTACAAATGAAAAGTAATTAACATTCCATTTTATGTACTTAAAAATGAAAAGTAATTAACATTCCATTTTATGTACTTAAAAATGAAAAGTAATTAACATTCCATTTTATTGACTTAAAAATGAAAACTAATTAACATTCCATTTTATGTACTTAAAAATGAAAAGTAATTAACATTCCATTTTATGTACTTAAAAATGAAAAGTAATTAACATTCCATTTTATGTACTTAAAAATGAAAAGTAATTAACATTCCATTTTATGTACTTAAAAATGAAAATAATTAACATTCCATTTTATTGAGTTAAAAATGAAAAGTAATTAACGTAATCTCGACAACAAGAGATTGGAAAATGGTTCAGAAATAGAATTCTCGAAAAAATTCTAGTTTGAAAATTGATTTCAGTGGAATCTTAAAGTTCTGTTCTGTCCCGCTTGCAATCTTTTGAGTCAGCTTTAATAATCTTGATAAAACACACGTCCACTGTCTTTCAACTCGTCCATCGCTGCCTTTAAATTCATCTATCGTTTCTTTTGCGCCTTTTTTATGCATCTTGCATAAACTAATTTGCGTAGAGTTTGCGTTACTCACACGTAATCGTTAAATACAAAAGCGACGTCACAATTTAAGCTTTTTTTATTACGACACCCACGCTAGTCAGGCAAGCTACGATTTCCCCTACGCTCTCGCCTGATTTAATGATCACAAAAAGGGCAGGGATGTTGTATCCGTCTTTGTTGGGTAGTTCTTTGAATAGGAATGACGCGGGCCTCACTCTCATACGTACTCTCGTCTGTGGGTCGGCTTTCAATAGACACCTCATCAGTTGGGAACTACTGTCAATCGGATCTGAATTCGAATAGATTAGCTGCTCACTATCATCAGAATCACTTTCGTCACGTGATAAGTGCGTCAATATTGCTCCTTGAAGATTTTTAACGTGCTGAGACAACCCATCAGCTTTCACAGACTGAGGGCTGATCATTTCAGTAACGCGACCCTTGTTATATTTTGTTGTGCACCTGTCACGCGGATTTTTAACCCAAACGACGTCTCCTCTTTTATACGTCCGTTCAGTCACTTCTGGTTTGGTCAGTGGGTTATCTTCAACACCTTTGATTCGAACATGATATCTATGTATCACGTCTGCATGTGCGGTGGAAGGTGAAACGTCATCCATTGGGGTAATGTATTGCCAGTAGATCGCCTTCAATATTGAACAATTCTTTCTAACTGCGATGGTCTTAACGGTCCTTGAATTTTGTTCTACAATCCTGTTTCCACTCGGTGAGTAGGCACATCGAAACCGCAGATTTTGCAAATTATCCAAACTCTTTTTTGGTGAAAGAAGTGACGTTCTCTATCAGTATTTCTATCGGCGGGCCTCGCTCAAGGAAAATATTCTCCAACTGTCGTATAACAGAGGTTGCATCTGTCTGTCGTAGTGGCTGCCATACTGTAAATCTAGAGAGGCAACAGTCGATAATAGTTAGATAATTCTCACCATTGCTAATTAAATTCCGTAAACAACCGGAAAGAAAGTCGAGTAAACAAAACGAGTCATCGTCAGAAATAATAATTAAAAAATAGCAATGTATTTTTATTCACGAAGATAGATTTGTTCGAAACGAAAGGGGTTTTCAAGGAGACATTATTTTTGGATATTAAATAATACAATTGTCATGTTAGTTGTTTTTAAAGAAATCAGTCGTCGAGAAATAATCAATTAGTACACATTTTTAGGCATAGAGCTATAAATAACAATAAACCAGTTTTCGTTTTATCGTTTTTATATTTGACCTTGTCTTTATTTGGTGTCCGCCAGGAGTTTTTCGCGGGTTTAGATTTCAACTAGTTTCAAAAATCGGTTTTGTTTGGTTGAGATTCTAGACAAATGTTATGCATTATGTATCGAAATATTTACTAGTTATTATCTTTCCTCCGACCAACGTAGCACAATATATAAAATAGTAGTCGCTTATCTAGTCGCTAAAAATGTGTAAAATAAAACATCCAATCTGTAACTACCTTGGAACGTAGCTAAATGTTGCAAAAGATTTTCGAGTTCGGTTGCTGAATTTAAATATTGTCCAGAAAAATACGTTTTCATCATATTTTATACTAACATTAGCGATATAGTGATCTGCTGATTGCGTGATAGGAAAAATGATGGAATATGATATATTATTTGGCTACGAGAGCTCGAAAATATGTTGCGCAAAAGCTAACCAATATACTGCGACATCGTTTTTGTTGTACACACACAGAAGTAAAAAAAGAAAGATTGTGACAGACGTGCATGTAGAGACGTAGAGAGTAGAGGCGACACTTCCAGTTGTTGGGGGTACTACTTTAAAGATATACTAGGGAACGAAGTGTTGGAACTGCGAAGTGGTTTCCCCTGATGATTTTGGTGCTCGGCCGATTGCGAAGTTGTTAGCTGCTACGCACTGTGAACAGTTCACTCAAAGTATAAAACAGAAATATTGAACGTGGATGAACAAAATAAAAAGAAAGGTTAATTCTGCTCAGACAAAAGTCATATGGAAATATAGTAGTGTTTAGAAAATTAGGTATACTTTATTATGAAGAATTAGTAAATATGTTGTACTACAGTATTGTCAGAAGTTTTTCTTCTAACATATTTAGGGGGAGGTAATTAGGCAACTCGAAGAAAAACAACGCACAGAAAAAAAGCTAAGTCAGTTTCAAAGAATAATCTGCTAACAAACGAATTCCGTTTTTATGATTTAAACAAAAGTTTCAATAAAAAGATAAATTGGTAAAATACACCTAAGTTGGTATGAACCAGTTTTAATCCCTTCATTCAGTCCTTTAGTTCTTTATATTTAAAAATATTAACAAAATACATCACAGGAGAATAGTGAACATTTGTAACTATTTCAACTTAGTTTCATTTATGACCACCATTCACCAAAATAATTTATTTGTATTTTACATTCATGATCCTTTCGCAAAAAAAAAAAAAAATAATTCATGAATATCTTATTTTAGGCCCAAGTGTATATTCTATGCAATGCGAATGTAACACGGAAATTTATAAACCAATAAACATAAACATCATATACCATTAAAAATAACGCATGCTGCAATCCTCCATTTTTATAATCGTGATAGCTATGCAGTTTTGCCAGTCGAAAAATATCATACCAGCCTTAATAACTCTACCTTATAGAAAAAAGTTTCAGGGGAAACTTGTGTATCTGCAAAGTGAAGCTACCTATCCCCTAACAAGTGACGGGATCAAGAACTTAAACTTAAATTGGGAAAGAAAGATGAGAAAGGGGAGAACAATATATATTAATAGGACCTAATTAAATTATTAATACCTTAGCTAAGTTATAATCTAAAACTGACAACGACAGATACCCAAAGACAATTAGCGTTTAATGAAGAGACTCAAAATCGAGCACATCGAAATACCGCTCAAATCTAGAACCTCTCGCTTGACACAGGCGTGCAATTCTGGGCTATTTTTCATCAAAATATTTTTACTTTACAGTAGTAAAATCGTGTTCTGCTCAATTTCTTGGAATATTCCGCTCTATCCATAAACATAATCACAGTGACTTGATAGCAAGTGCTTCCTTTTTAAAGAATAAGCTTTGGTGGCTTTAAATACTGGAGTGCTCATCTCACCTTCCGTTTAAACTTATGTCCATGAGGCTTGAGTTTATTCAAGGGACCTCCTCTATTGAAGTTATGTCTAAATATCGTTTGATGAAATTCGTTTGATGAAATTCGTTTGATGAAATTCGTTTGGTGATCTTTGCGGAGTTGAGACATTTGTTTAGCATTGATACCACAGAGGAAATACACTAACGCTTTCTTTTGTTGACAATCAGTCAAAGAGTCTTATGTTCTTAGTTTTTAGACTTTTCTTATTTCGAGATTTGACCTTTTTAAATTATGGCAATGGGTGCTTGGATGCGAATGTTGTCATTAGACAAGACGAGGTCGTCTGAAATTTTGTTATGTAATTAATGTTTCTTCCACCTGCTGTTGTGGATGCAATCTTGAACAAGACCATGATTTACTCATCTGACAATCTTTTGGGTTATCCTGGAACTGATTGGTAGTTTAAATGATAAGCCTGGTGGAACTAGTTAAGATCACAACATCTGTATAGGGATAATACCACCATCTTGTGTATGTGTGTGCTTTTTTTCAGTCGTTTCAATTGTAGTATTAATTCGTGCCCGTACTACGTATTTGATATTATGTTTCTGAATTTTTGAGATCAGGATATCAATACTTATTGCTATATATATATATATATATATATATATATATATATATATATATATATATATATATATATATATATATATATATATATATGTGTGTATGTGTGTGTAGGTGCTTAAACGGTGACCTTATCTATTATTAATGATTCCCATATTGTATAAAATTCTATAGAAAGTCTATTGAGTAGGTCATCATCGTCTAGCATACGAGTTGTTCGTTCAGTCGTCTTATTCTTCATCCTTCTTCTGTCCATAATTTTTATCTCGTTCCATAAAATTTGATGGTTTCCTTTTATCTCCATATGTGATTTACTATACCTTACGCTCCAATTTCTTATTTTCGGTGTTCTTATAACCTTAACTTAGGGAGAGACATGTCCATCCGTTGTATATTTTTCACATTAACATGGAAAAGCATAAACACAGTTTGTAGTTTAATATCTTATTAATGAAAACTAGCGGGACTTGTGGAAATTCCACAGGGGACTCATTCATATGTAATATATTGATGTTGGCATTCTGTAGATGTTCAGTTTAAATGGAGACAGTCTGATATTATTGTAGCTTTTTTGTTAAAACTGCAAAATTATTTATCGAAGCTAGCACGAACGCCCGGCAAAGCCCGGTCGTAAAATACGCTTAAATATGATATCTTAATTCTTGCAGATTTTCATATATATTATTATAGAGTTAATGTTATATCCATTTTTATATAATATAAAGTTTCACTCTCAAAAGTAAAATGGCCAAGTACTGGGCTGCATTAGCTTGAATCGAAACCAAAATAAAAACTTAGGATATATATATATATATATATATATATATATATATATATATATATATATATATATCCTAAGTTTTATATATATATATATATATATATATATATATATCCTAAGTTTTATATATATATATATATATATATCCTAAGTTTTATATATATATATATATCCTAAGTTTTATATATATATATATATATATATATATATATATATATATAAATATATATACATATATATAACTTGAGTTCCTTCAACCATAATCGAAACCGAAACCAAATATTATGAAGAACTCTTGGTAAAATTATTTATGACGAGAAATGGAAGTACACCCGGATGTAAGCGTGACACAGAAAATAACACACGCTATCGTATTAATATATAGATGAATTCGTTAAAAAATACTAAGTTAAAAAAGGGTTCCGATTTAACGATTCATTTAACGCCCCAGAAAACGACTTTATATATATATATATATATATATATATATATATATATATATATATATATATATATATATATATATATATATACATGGAATGACCCTAGCAACACATTCCCATTCTAATTTTTGATTCTCTCTACTAAGTTACTGTATATTAAAGTGAAATCAAAACAATAATTTTTCGAGAACTATAACAGCAAAAGATTAAATAATGAGATGTGCTTTTATAAGATTATATGCATATCATTTAATCTTATGATGTCCATAACATACACATCCTCATCATATTTGAAATCTCTTATTGCGAATATGGATTTCGCAGCTCCATTTCAATAGTTTGTCCGAATTATAACCCTACTTTATAAGTGTACACACATATATAGGATCATATGTGTATATATATTTGCATAATGAGTTAACAGATTTGCATTACTTGTAATATCTCTTTTATCATAAATACTTTTACCGATTATATATATATATATATATATATATATATATATGAATAAAACATTAATACGAAAAATATATAAATGCATTCACATTGAGGAAGACCGAAGAATCAGTCGAAAATATGTGCTTCTGAAAGAAACATTCTTGTTTTTTTTTCAAAAGACGTTTATATTCCTACACATAGATCATAGGAAATAAATACAGAAAAGATATAAACATTTATATATTTTTCGTATTGATTCATACATGTTTACATATATTATTCATACATATTTATATATATTAACTATATATATATATATATACATATTCATACATATTTGCATATATTAAAAGCAATACACGTGGATACAACATACAATTCGGATATAATATATATATACATATGTAATATATTCTTACACACACACACACATATATATATGTATATATATATATTACATATGTAATATATTCTTTTTCTTTGCCATTTGTAAGTACTGAACAAATTATTCCATTCACCGTGACTATTAATTTTAAATGTCTGTTGAAATTTTCATTCATTAATTTCCAGAAAATAATTAGAATTATTTTCAATTATCGTTTCCTTCAATTAATTAATCCCAATATTTTGCATTTTTTTTTCGTTCTGAAATACGTCAGAATATTTTCATTGCAAACGTTCACACGCTATTATTTTTTAATTTTTTGTCATTTCGTAATTTTCACTTTTCTTTTAATAATTTATACAAATTTCCAAGTAATGATTCTATTCTGTAATATTACGAATGAAGCATTAATAAATTAAATTTGTAATTAGCATAGTGAGAATAAATAATTTAAGTAATTGATTATTTCTTGTAATACGTTCAGAGGATAATTAACTAATTCTATGAACTTTGAAAATAAATTAATTAAAGTGATTTTTTCATAGCAGTTTATTTAGAAGATATTGTTAAGAGAGAATAAAAGAGAAGCTAATAATAAGGCTCAGTACAATATCACATGTGCAATATATGATCATTTATCAGTGATATTATTTTGGCATCCCTTGTTGAATAAGGGTAAAACTATTTTAATAAAAAATGTAGTATATTCTTTGCTTAACGAAATGTTTATTTATATTTCTTGAGGGTGATATAAACAGTATAAATCTCATTATTTAAATCTGTTTCTATTGTTAAGTATTGAGACATTATGTTGAACAAAGATGACAGTGAAGAAGCAGGGCAGTCCCGATGCTGAGTGTGAAGTAATTGCCAGTAACAAAGATGGTGCTGAAGAATCAAATACGGTTCGTGACGTAGACACCGGCCAACTGATTGGTCCAAAATTCTACAATTTTTATAGTAATTTTGGAAGCTTTTCATTGGTTGCTCACCATGACTTATTGTTATAAAAACAATCGGCGAAGTCATTGGTGTCATACCCCGCCCCCATTAGGAGTCAAAAACATTTAACACACACCCTTTTTTGATATAATGGTAAAAATCCTTTCAGATACAATGTGGTTTATCTTAAGAAAAAGAAAATTAATAAATAAATAAATAACTAAAATAAAAAATAAATGAACAAATAAAATAATATTTTTTTGTTTTTGTGTAATTTTTTTGGGGGGGATTTGTCATTATTCTCATTGGTCAAAAAGAACTATTAATATATTGTATAATGTGTGCAAAAAGAAGCCATTTATTTCGTAAATCACATTAAGTTTTTTGTATACATATAAAATAGACACTTTTCACACACACACACACACACACACACACACATATATATATATGCATACTAACATAATCCTATTCAAATACATATAAATATGATCCTATTCAAATACATATAAATATGATCCTATTCAAATGCATACAAATATAATCCTATTCAAATAAATATAAATATAGATTTTTTTTGTTTAACAAAAACCGAAAACATCCTTTTAGGTATTAGTTGGTTAATTTGGTTAGTAAGACAAAAATGGTCACAGTTTAGCGTCGTGCCCGGGACAATTTACAATCTATTTTTTTTTGCGATTTCGACTGTTCATGCTTTTCTTTTTGGGTTTCTGAAAAGAGATTTATTTATGACTAGGGGGTGGTATCCGGCGTTTCCCGGGTGTTTAGAGGTGTGTGTTCTCGAGCGGGCGGGTGGGTAAATCAAAACAAAAGAATAAGCTAAGTAATCACTCTGTTTAAATATTATAAAAAAAATGTTAAAACTTAAAAAAAATCGAAAAAACAAAACAAAAAAAAAACAACGTAAGGAAACGAACGATGTTAAAATTTCTTAAAATCGAAAAAACAAAAACAAAAAACAATCTTATGGATAAAAAAAGGAAAACAAACGTTAAAACCTCTTTAAAAGATCTGAAAAATAAAAACAAAAAGAACATAGAACGTGAAAAATAGCTTAAATAACCCTGTTTCAAAATGAAACCTTAAAAAATCGAAAAAAAAGATATCTCACAATACGATTCGAACTCACAAATCTTAGATAAAGTGTGCAAAAAACCTGACACGTTACGCGCTCGACCAGCAACACAGAGTAGCTTAAACACGTTTGAATTTATTTAAAAATATTAAAAACAGAATTGACACGTGCCCGCAATAAAAGTTAACTCCGCTCTTTCTATTTGACCTCATTCATGGTCAAATAGAAGTAGCGGACTTAACTTTTGCTGCATGACAGCTTTTGGGTTTGTTTACCCAACTTTGGCTGGTTGTTTCCCCAAGATGTTGAGGAGGGGAAAACCAGCTCCCCATTGTCCAGATTGAGTAGCAATTGCAATAGCATTCAATAGCAATAGCAAAGGAGTTTGGCCCCACATTGATCAATGCTGATTGCTTATGGATGTTCCCCGGTGCGATTTCCGGGAATGCTGCCTTAGCTTTGAATTAGTTTCGGTCTTATACAAAAAAGCTGAACGAACATAAGACGGGCTGAAATAGCAATAATTTAGTAAAAATCGACGCACATAAATTTAGGCGCAACGCGCGTTCGCAAATCTTACATATTATGATCTAGCGGCTATATAAACAGTTCTAAGCGATAATAAACCCCCAGCCCTACCGGGACCGACGGCGAGAAAAGTCTTTTCGAGACATACAAAAACGCGCGTGCTCATTTGCCTTATATATATATATATATATATATATATATATATATATATATATATATATATATATATATATATATATATATATAGATTAGATTCCAAAAGGTTCGGCCATAAAATGTTTTAATTTTTTCCTTTTTATAGGTTTAGTGAAAATATCGGCTATATTATTCTCAGACGTTACATAACTAAAAGTAATGGATTTTTTTACTTATTTCATTCCTTATATAATGATATCTGATATCAATATGATGTATCATATATTATTTGATGAATCATATAATTATTTGCTAATAAGATACTACTCTGGTGGTTACAATGAATTACTATAGTTTTTTTTACTTGGACATGGTTTTAAAATAGATTTTAGAAGGGTGTTCAGAAAAATTGCCTCCTGCGTGGAGTGGGTGAGGGTCACAAATTCTGTTTCACAAGTAGAAAGGGCAACAATTTGTTGTTTTTTAGTTTTCCAAGAGATCATAGGTCCAGTTTTTGACAGTCTAAAACAATACCCCGTTATACTTTTTCTATCCTTAGAGTTACCCCAATGTGAATCTGAAAATCCTTCTCAATTTGGGGGATATGTTAACTTTTTAAATATTAAATATTGTTCCTTGGTTCCTTTTAGATAAGGTCCTTAATTGTTCGTCTCGATAAATTTTGAGATAGCTTTGTTACAGTGTAACATATATCAGGCCTAGATACAGTCATCAAATAGATGAGGCTTCCCATCATTTTTCTGTATAATCGATCGTTTATTAATTTTGTTTCGGTCTCTTTATTTTTATTTATATCAATCTCAACGGGAGTTGTACAGGGTTTGCAATCTTGCATTCCGAACTTGAGCAGAATTTTTTCAATGTATCGTGATTGGTTCATTGTTATAGTTTCATTTTCACAGGTAAATTTTACACCGAGGAACCATGACAATTGTCTAAAATCGGCCATTTAAAATGTTTTATTTAATTTATTTTTAACATCTTTCACATTCTTGTCACAGTTTGAGGCGAGTAATATATTATCAACCCCAAAAAACTAAAATCAACAATTTATTATCTACATTTTTGGTATACATGCACGCGTCTACGGACATTGCTAGAATTCTTTTTCTATTAAATAATTATGGAGTTAAAAATCCAATTGTGAGCACTTACTAGTCCATACTAGCGAGGGTACCCGGCGTTTCCCGGGTGTTTGGAGGTGTGTGTACTGTTAAATAAAAAAGAAACCGGGGTGGGGTAAAAGTTGGAACGATCGTACCCGAAGCCCTGAGGCGAAGTTTGAAAATAAAATCGGCCAGCCAGAATGAGTTACTGAAAGACGTTTGAATTTAAGTAAGAACCAAATTGACAGGTGTGCGCACGGAAGTCGTCGAGCGTTACGACGACGACGACGACGACGACGTAAGCAATAGCTATTCAGCAAATGAGGTCAATAACCAGGTTTGTTTGTTATAAGCGAAGTAAAAAAAGAAAACATAAAAACGAACGTTAAAAGTTAAGCGGGGGGGGGTAATCAAAACATCGAAAAAAAACACAAAAAACTAACGTAAGGCAAACGAACGATGTTAAATGTAAAAATCGAAAAAACAAAAAAGGAAACAGAAAAACGAACACGTGAAAAATGGCTTAAATAAGCCTCTTTCGATATTAAAATTTAAAAAATCGGTAGGTACCCGGGTGTTTTTGGATGTGTGGTCGGCGGTGGATAAGCGAAGTAAAAAAAATAACAGAAAAACGATCGTTACGTGAAAAATGGCTTAAATAACACTGGTTCAATATTTAAATTTAAAAAATCGAACCCAAAACGTTTAGATAACGAACCAACGCGCTAACCAACTGAGCTAACACGACGTACATGAAATTTAGTCAGTTTTTCAATTATTTAAAGTAAATCGGGTCATGACGTAATCTGACGCATGCGTAGAACCGGTCGTCCTCACGAGAGGACCGTTTTTGTTGACCACCCCCTGTCGAAAATTGTCGATTTTGGGGTGAAAAAATGAAAGTTTTTGGACAATTTTTCGATATTTTTCGAGCGAAGTATGTGGCTTCAAGATGATACCAAGTTTGTGAATTTTTATCGTGTCCGTCGAAAGGTTTTAGCGGGCACACAAACACACATACAAACATACAAATATACAAACATACATACACACATTTTCGCTTTTATATTTACCGATAACGATTTATTCAGTTTCCGCACAAAATTTTTATTTTTTATTTTAAATCCTTCTGGAGTGTAAATACAGATTTCACATTCAATCGGAGCATTTAAATAAGCATTTTTTTTTTTACATCCATTTGATGTATTTTGAAATTGTATTGAGCGGCCAATTGTAATAAAATTCTAATTGTCATTTCATTAGTGAAAATATTGCAAAATATTCTAGAAATTTGGGAAAAATTTTTTGCAACAAATCTTACTCTAAAAGTTTCACTGCCAGAAGCTGTGATTTTTTTTGGAAAAAACCCAGTGTGAAGAAATTATATTCTAATCTGTTGGTTTTGCCACTATTTCGTATGTGTTATTTCCAGATAAAACTTTCAATTCGTATACCATAGCTTTTTTTTCCATTCTTGGTGATATTCTGAATTAATCGCCTCATTATAACTTTCCGGAGCGCTGTTCAACGAGTAACAGTAATCCACTGCATAGCCTTGTATCTTTTTAATTTTCCAAACGTCTGGCCTTTTTCGCCCCCTTGTCGGGTATCAACGTGTCAGGTTAATATTTTCGTTAGTAGTTCTACTGTAAATATCGTCATTAATATTTTCATTGTGATCGATTAAGATGCTAGGTAATATTTCACGTTTTCATCCACTGGATCGCTATTTTTTAAAATTTAATGTATCATGTAATTTTACACATCTAACCCTTTTTATGGCATTTTGGGTTGGAAAGTACATTAAATATGCTGGACTGTTTTTATCGTAACTTACGAAAACACCCTTTTCGCTTTTAGTATTTAGTTTACTGGTATTTTCTATAAATACAAAACAATCTGAAACAAATATATGCATGCGGTTCATTTTGGGATTTACACCGCAAAACGCTTCATACGGTGTTTCGCCTAATCTTCTATTGAACGATCTATTTCTGATATATGCTGCTGCCATTAAAGCGTACGTCCATAAAGCATGCGCTAATTTCGATTAGATAAGTAGACATCTTGCGATCTCTAAAAGAGTTCTCCATGCCCTTTCAGCGATGCCATTTTGGAAGGAGGAATATGGTGCAGATTTTCTCGGTGGTTAATTAATAGAAGTTTAAAGTATTAACTAGTAAATTCAGTCCCATTGTCTGAGCGAATACATTTTACCGAGCCGTACGGGGCAATATAAGCTAAATATTTCTTAGTGGCGAGGGTAGTGTCGGATTTATTTTTTTAGAAAATAAACTATAATTAAACCGGAAAAATCATCAATAAAGTTCAAAACGTACCTTAGATTATTTCTCCCCATCGGGCTTATCGGACCTGCCAAGTCATAACGCACAAGTGAGAGAATTTTCGTGGCCTTTTTGTCTGGTGTTTTGCTTATATATTTTGTCATTTTCCCCTGTGCACAAACATCACAATTTGGGAGATCGTCTAAAGGTATTATTTTCATGCCTTCGACTACATTTGGTAATTCCTTAATATCAGCTGTATTGCAGTGTCCTAGAATTTTAGTCCAGGTTTCCAAATCGTGAGAGGCAGTTTTTGAAGGAGTCATACTTTTTATATAATATAGTCGGTCATTTTCTGTAATGTCGAATACAGTTCCATTGGGGTATATCAATTTTGACTTGTTTTGGCCAAACTTTATATTCGCGCCTTTTTTAATTGCAGCCTACACGGAAAAAATGTCTTGCTTAAATGTAGGTATGAAATGAGCATTTTTTAGAATACAGTTACAAATTTTGCCTTTATTATTTTTAGTGATATTTTAGCATCGATAAGTTCGACAAAATGACTTTGTGGATTAAATATATTATTCAAGTGGAATTTATTATTGAGATGAGTATTATTTATTAATTTATTTATTGCGGCATATTATCCTCATCTTTTTTAGTTGTTGAAACAACAACTAAAAAGACGTCGTTAAACGACGCCGTTAAACAACAATTAAAAAAGATGAGGATAACAGTTCGCAATACATAAATTACTCCTTTTCAAGTTTGGAAATAATTATAAACGATATAGAGGTGAACGTTAATTCACAGGAAGAGCATAACATTTCCATAATTTTTGTGATATTTCCAAATATATTCTTTGAAGTCACTTTTCTGTTTTTAGTCAATTATTACAGATCTCCACAAACTAACTGATACGAAAAAAGGATCATATTGTTGCAAACCTTGCAGAAGATTTATTTATTGTAGATCTGACCAAGTAGCTTAGGAGAGATCGAAGAACATTGTATTCATTCGTAGACAATCGAAACATTAAAACAAGGGAAGACAAAAAACACAAGGACACTTTTCCCTCGCGGAATTAGAAAAATTCGTCGTCAAGTTACCGTACAACACCAGCAGTGCCCTATTTTACAGGGAGGGAATGCCTGCTTTGTCCAGACAAACACGATGCAATGTGTTCAACAATATTGCAAGAAACATCAAGCCGATAGCAAAAACAGTTTTAAACAAAATTCATGAAGAAAAACGTAGCTAAAAACTACATGGAGATAAATTTCCAGAATTTTCTTTTGACAAGTGATGCCATAGCAACCTTGATGGCCCAGATGGGTTGGCCAAAGTTCAGAATATTCTTGGAACCCGTGCACCTCATCGATTCCGTCATCAGAGGTGTCAAACTGACAAGCCAATCTTATATTGCATTTTTCAATTAGCATTTGTCGCTATGGCTTAATCACCACTAGGATATGTACGAATCAGAGGAAATAATGTCATGGCATGGCCACTTCTCCAGACATACACCATTTTGAACAGCTTTGGTCGATTTTAGAGATAAAAATTTATGGAGAAGTAGTTCAATTTTATGTAAAAAAGTCATTTTGATGATGATTATGAACGTTGCTGGTGATATAACGTTTTCTCAGATCTGTTAATAAGAAATTGTTGAATGGTTTTTAAAAAAATAGAATTTATGTTGACAAGTAAATGGGTTATTTAACACAATAATAATAATAATAATAATAATAATAATAATAATAATAATAATAATAATAATAATAATAATAATAATAATTTCCTCATTCGTTGTTGTTAATGTTGCTACTGATCATGTTCTTTGTTTCATTAAAGTAGAATTATGAAACGAAAATATTGTGTAATTACGTAAAATATACATTTCCAGATAGTTGCAAGAATTAAAATATTGACGAGAAAGTTCTTGCAGAATTTTTAATGTTGATTCAAATGATGTATTTTCAAATGAATTTTTGTTATAATATCTTTACTTTATACATCATGCTAAAGAGCGTTTTTATGCTATCGGTTTAAAACAATTATGTTTTCTTTTTATAACATTGAATATAAAATGAAAAAAAAAACAAATTCGCACAAATTATTTCAATTCAAGTTAATCCGGAAATCTACTCAAACAGCTCGCCTTTGGCAAAAGAACCACTACTGAAGGCACAGCACAATGCAAGTTTAAGAAATTTCGTGGCGGCGACGAGAGTCTTGAAGATGATGTATGGTCGGCGATTAGATGTTGACAACGATTAATTAAAAACCTTCGTCAAAGCCAATCAACGCACAACTGTTCAGGAACTTGCTTCTAAATTGGCATAACGTATACTAAAATTTTCAACCACTTGAGAAAGATTGAGAAAAAACAAACTTTGATAGATAGCTGCGCCACAAATTGAACGACAACCAAATCGAAAGCTATTATGAAATGTCATCTTCCCTTCTTTTACGCAACAAGGATGACACATTTCTCGACCGGGTTATAACTTGCATAAAAAGTGGGTTCTTTAGGACAACCGGCGACGCTAAGCTGAGTGGTTAGACGCTGGCGAAACTCCACGACACTTCCTGAAGCCTGAGTTGCACCGAAAATGGTTTGCGAACGGTCTAATCTATTACAGATTTTTGAATGCAGGCGAAACCATTACGATGAAGTACTGTCAATAAATGGATGCAATGCATCAGAAACTTCGACAACAACACCTAGGTTCAGTCAACAGAAAAAGCATAATTCTTCTCAACCGCACATTGCTAAACTTATTCCGCAGAAGTTGAACGAAGTGAGCTGCGAAGCTCTGCCCCATTCGTCATACTCTTCAGACCTCTCACCTACCGACTATCACTATTTTATGCATCTCGACAACTTTCTGCCTGAGAAATGCTTTAAAAAGCGACGTCAAAAACGTCTTCAGCGACTTCATCACCATCAGAATGTAAGATTTTCTACGTTACTGACATTGTTCTACGTTGACAAAGGTGTGTTGTTTCTAATGGTGCTTATTTCGATCAAGAAATTTCATCTGAATGTTAAATTAAAACCCGCAAGAACTTTATTGCCAATCTGATAGATCTTAATGTCAACCTGATCAAAGTACATGTGAAGAGCTATTGCTCAAGTGAGGAAATTCCCTTTTACAGATTTACTCATCCCATGTGAAATTAGTCATATACATCCGCTATAGTTGTCATTTCCTTACTGCTTTCCATTTAACTACAACATGGTCATCTTTAAGTTCAAGGTAAACAAGTCCTTGTTAAGCCGACCCTTTAATAATCAAATTTTACCCGATCACATCCACTGAAAATCACTACCCTGCTTTTTCGCATATCACCTATTATTCAATAACTCTTATCCCAGAGAGGACGTCGGGCCTTGATAAGTGATGGTCTCCTTGTAAAAAATGTCAATCACATTTTTCTTTGTTCATTTTAAAATGCCACGGAAAAATACTCGGACATATTTTATAGTATGCCAACCAACATTTTTACTTTGAAATGCTGACTTCACAAAATTCAGGAATCACTCTACAATAAATATAGTCAAACACCAAAGCAATTCATTCAAGGAACAACCTACCGACTTTCTTTGGAGATGGGTATAACTAGGGCTATGACAACAGCATATTCTTTTCCTTGTTTTGAGTCTCAAGTATATAGGCATTGATATCTTATATGTTTTTATGTAGAGTGATGTGATTCTCGGTTGATTAATTGTGTCTGTGTCGGATATATAATCGAGAGTAAAACAATGAAAAGAATATGCTGTTGTCATAGCCCTAGTTATAACCATAATAGTCTGTTGCAACTTCCTGAATTTTCTATTTGACTGGCAAAATATCGTCAGATCAGTACATAATCTCATTGAAATTGAGAGAATATATTAATTCATCACTTTTAATCGACACAGTTTTGATCATTTTAATTTGATATTGCGCAAAGGGGCGTATTAGGCGTATCAGGCGATTTATGCACCCCCTAAAATGTGTTTTTCAGCATAATCATTAGTATATATAGATATATAGAAATAATACCCATTGGAAATAAACATTCCACATAAACTATACAAAAACATTAGAAAGTAGAATTTTTTTGCTGCATTTTTGAGTGGGTTATTCAGAATAATAAAATTTATGTTTTTTTTTTATTATTTTGAATAATAAGAAAAATCTCTCAGAAACGAAAGATAAACAAAGTCTTAAATACTTTGTTCGCTGTAACGAAAAGCGAAAAGAAAACGTTTGCTCTTTTAAAGTGCGCGATGAAGCCATATTTCTGAAAATAAGCTAATAAAAGAAGATCTGACAAGATCAAAGTGTAGTATCTGTTCTTCAGATGCTGCACTTCAATTTCTTGTTCTCTGTCAGTGGAGGAGAAATCCTTCACGACTGAGACAATTTTTATTTTTGTTCCTTTTCTCCACGTTAAAATACGACCGTGGTGTCTAACTCTGTCCCGTGGGGAGGCATTGTAAATAGGAATAACATTTACCCAAGAAATGAAAACAACATATGATGCTGATAGAGGATGTGTCGCTTACCTCTTAAAAGGCATAGGATAATATACAGAATGATGAAACGAGATAGCAGCATATTTCAGTATTCTTAGCTATTGTTCAAATTTCAAATTGCTTTCATTTATTATAAAAATGCCTTTCCCTATCCTCCTCCAAAAAAAGAAAAACAACAAAAAAAAACGCATATCTAAAATTGGTTGCTGCACTCAAGGTAAGAGATTACTATTATATATGTCAGATGAAAACCTTTATTTATAACCTTACTAGTTACTTTATTTATGACCTTACTAGTTACTAATAAAATAGTGAGCTGTCAAGTGGGGATATATTTCTAAAATACAGGAACACATTTCTCTCATAGTTATATCATAGTCAAATCGTAAGATAGATTAGATTCGCAAGCTATGGTGGAACAATTAAAGAAGGGGAAGGAAAAGTTAAAACTCGCATTGAGCATTATACGCTTATGATATCGGAAATGAGTGATTCGACCTCTTCTTTTTATACTATGATGCAAAAAGTAAGACAATTATAGTTTTTCAAAGTTTGGTAAAATATCTATAAAATATTTGCAGGCGGATATCTTAAAATGATGCAGAGATGGAATTCCCTACGATTTAAGTAAAGCGAACAATTCTACTTGAAATCTAGTTATTGGCACTAAGCTGACATGATTAATATGTGACGCCATTGAAAGTCTAAGTGTCACGCAGCAAACAAAATAATTAAATAAATTGATTTAGCTGACATTCTAAACGGATCCAAACGTAATTTCGAAGCTCTTCCTTCGTTCCACTTCCGATTGAAGAAGACTGATTCAATGTGATATTATTTTATTAGTTAAAACGTTTACCCCGAGCTCCCTTATAAATGACATGGTAATAATAGTAGAGCAGAAATAGAAAGAAATAATTTACATCTCATAAAAAATTCTGACCGAGAGAACATAATTTTCTTTCCCCTTTATCAGAAACATCGCTCATGGAAGATGTGGACTGAAAGGCAATATAGTGTAAGCAAGAGTTACAGGGCTGTCGAAAATGCATCCACAATTGCTTTTCCTACTCTCCATTGGTTTTATTTCTCGACAAAAACGTATTTTGCTTTAGAAGTCTTCCAAGAATATTTTCCGGAAAATTGAAAATACGAGGTACCTTAAATAAGTTTCCATGTTTTTTCTTTTTGCACAGGCATTTAAAATTGTCGTAGATGCTTGAAAATTCGCTCTGTTATTGCTATAAATCATATGAGATGTCTAACCAATTTTTATGATTTTAGGTTCAAAGGACCAGCTTCAACAGGAATTGGAATACACCTTACTAAAGCCTTATTGTCAAAGCAAGTGAATTCAAAAAATGCAATCTGATTGTGAGGATACTTTAGAAGAACAATATGCAATAAAATTTTGTTTTAACTTAGACAAAATGCCACAGAAACGTATGGAATTCTTCATACTGCTTTTGGGCAATCTTGCATGAATCGAGCATCAGTTTTTAAGTAGCATAATATTCAAAAGAAGGAAAGGAGACTTTGAGTGATGATTAGAAGTGTGGGGGGAGTAAAGTAGACAAAACATCACAGTTGATTGGCCAAATAAAGAATTTCATGGATTAGGATCGTCGTGTGTCTATAGAAACAATAAGTGCACAAGTTTGATGTTAGTGTGTGAACTGTACCCGAGGAACTGAAAATGCGGAAGATTCATCCTTGTCACAGACTATTTAATCAAAATGGGCATCAGGACAATTCCCCACCCTCTCTCTAGTCCAGACCTTGCTCCCTGTGACATTTTATTATTCCCCAAGCTCAATAAAAACCTTAGAGACTGCCGTTATGAGACAACTCAGGAGATGAAAGAAAATGTGACGAGGGCTTTCATAGAGTCTTCGAGAAGTTGTTAGAACTATACAACAAGTGCATTGCAGCCAGAGGAAATTACTTCGAAGGTGACTAGAGATTCATATGTGTACTTCCAATGAAAGTGTCCATACTACAAAAAAGTTTTGAAGCTTATTGAAGTCACCTTATAACTTCCCGTCGCATGTTAACCTTTTGTTTATTACCAGAATTATTTATAAAAATGGGAATATATATTTTAGCGGTTTCTACCTCTACTCTGCGTGTCATTACCGGCTAAATTAAATTAATTGTTGCCTTTTATGTTGACATTATATACTAGACGGAAGTCCTTATCAGCAGACGTATCCCAAACTAGTCATACTAAACAGATTGTCGCATGTCTTTCTATTTCTGTATCTATATTATTGTGTCAGTGTATTTGTCATTAATCGTTTTATTTAAAAGTGTATGATTGAATCAGTTTTATCTGATGTGACATGAACGTCCCAAGGGAGCGGTTGATCTCCCCAAAAAGAGAGGGGCGAAATTTCAAAATTCACTAGAGAAAAATGGGCAGATGTGACTTTTTATTGAATATTGGTGTGTCCGGTTGACAGCAAAACACTCTGCCGAGAAAAAGAATATAATATACGATTTTATTTAATAAATCGACAGACAATGTCATTTTGAGAGCTCTACAAAAACATTTTGTAAGTCGGTGCAAATGAGTTATGACTTATTTGAAAGTAAAGAAAAAAAAGATCAATTATATATATATATATATATATATATATATATATATATATATATATACTTTAATAATATACTTATTAGACACGCATTTATATAGGTAAACATAGCAGTATAAATAAAAAAGACTACTAAATAAAGATGCGTGTAACTACCCTCGACGACAAATGCCAACCCTGACATTGTTTCCATTGTTTGTTTCTTCTTAATCTACTCTCTAACCTTGTCGTCGTCTCTCAGACTGCCAAGTGGGTATGCACGGTTCACAAGTATAAAACACTACTTAAAATAAAACTAAAAAAAAATATTCATCTTGATCTGCTTCATACTGTGTCCAACTCGCAACTGTCCTCAACTCGAAAACTATCCTCAACTGACGCACACCCTATACTGCCTATAACTGTTCATAATTGTCGTAAACTGTCGCAAAAATCTTTGCCCGTCCTAAAATGTCACTACACATATATTATCATTTGCTTTTTAGTCCTTTGTTTGATTAACAATACCATTTAGGCTTCCGTTGTGTGCTATGGTAAACAATTTCCTTTTGTTTTAGTGATAAACTTATTTCATCGTGTTTTATAGTTTTTCTTTGTTATACTTCCGAACCCTTGACGTTGATAGTATTACATATGATTATACCTGTGCTTTAGTACTATGATATATAAACGCAGAAATATTCATATGATTATTTATCGAAATCATGTGAACAAAACTATCTTTGTATCATATATGCATATGTAGATAGATACTTAAAATACTAAGGTTAATGACAGAACAATTTAAGTGTACAAAAGGTACAGACATTTCTTGTGCTGTAAGAAATTCGATAGATATTCATGCGAGCATATATAGACATTTATAACACGCATATTTCATAAACAGCAGTTAACGATTCGTCTACAGCAAGATCATGCTATCTGTTAAGTTTTGAGACATTGTGTTGAACAAAGATGGCGGCGTAGTTCAGATCAGTAACCAAGATGGCGGCCAAGAATCAAATGCGGTCCGTGGCGTAGTTAACGGCAAAATGATTGAATCCAAAATTCGACAATTTTATAATAATTTTGAAACGTTTTCATTGGTTGTTTAGCACAGCCGGTGCTTATAAAAATGATTGGCGAATCCATTCGTCTCATATCTCCATTAGGAGTCAAAAACATTTTACACCCCCCCTTTTTTTATATAATGGAAAAATCCTTTCGGATTAAATTTTGGTTTGACTTGAGAAAAGGGAAGAAAAATAAATAAATAAATAAATAAATAAATAAAAATAAACAAATAAATAAAAATAAACCAATAAAATAATTGTTTTTTTCCTGGTTTTGGGGGAATTTGCCTTTATTCTCATTGGTCAAAAAAGAATTATTAATATATTGGTATAATGTGTTCACTATATAACGATTTATTTAATTTAAGCACCCAATTTTTATTTTTCATTTTAAATCCCTCTGGAGGGTAAATGTAGATTTCACACTCAATCTGAGCATTTAAATAAGCATTTTTTTTTTTACATCCATTTGATATATTTTTTAATTGTATTGAGCGGCCAATTGTGATAAAATTCTAATTGTCGTGAAATTTTTCGCTTGTGAAAATGTTGCAAAATATTCCACTCCAAAAATTTGTGAAAAACCTTTTGCAACAAATCTTGCTTTAAAAGTTTCACTGCCAGAAGCTGTGATTTTTTTGGAAAAAACCCCAGCGTGAAGAAATGATATTCTTATCTGTTGGTTTTGCCACTATTTCGTATGTGTTATTTTCAGATAAAGCTTTCAATTCGGATACCATAGCTTGTTTCCATTCTTGGTGATTTTCTGAATTAATTGCCTTATTATAACTTTCCGGTGCACTGTTCAACGAATAACAGTAATCCACGGTGTAATCTTGTTTCTTTTCAATTTGTAAGAAGTCTGGCCTTTTTCGCTCCCTTATTGGGTATCGACGTGTCTGGTTAATATTTTCGTCAGAAGTTCTACTGTAATTGTCGTCGTTATTAATATTTTCATTGTGATCGATTAAGATGCTAGGTAATATTTCACGTTTTTCATCCACGGGATCGCCATTTTTAAAATTTAATGTATAATTGAATTTTACACATCTAACCTTTTTTATGGCATTTTGGTTTGGAAAGTACATTAAATATGTTGGACTATTTTTATTGTAACCTGTGAAAGTACCTTTTTCGCTTTTAGTATTTAGTTTATTGGTATTTTCTATAAATACAAAACAATCAGAACCAAATAGATGCATTCTGTTCATTTTGGGTTTTACACCGCAAAACGCTTCATACGGCGTTTTTCCTAGCCTCTTATTGAACGATCTATTTCTGATATATGCTGCTGCCATTAAAGCGTACGTCCATAAACATGCGCTAATTTCGATTAGATAAGTAGGCACCTTGTCATCTCAAAAATGGTTCGTCATGCCCTTTCAGCTGTGCCATTTTGGAACGAATACATTTTACTGAACCGTACGGGGCAATATCAGCTAAATATTTCTTAGTGGCGAGGATAGTATCGGATTTATTTTTTAGAAAATAAACTATAATTAAACCGGAAAAATCATCAATAAAGTTCAAAACGTACCTTAGATTATTTTTCCCCATCGAGCTGATCCGACCTGCTAAGTCACAATGCACAAATGAGAGACTTTTCGTAGCCTTTTTGTCTGGCGTTCGGCTTACATCTTTTGACATTTTCCCCTGTGCACACACATCACAATTTGGGAGACCGTCTGAAGGTATCATTTTCATGCCATCGACTACATTTGGTAATTTTTTAATATCAGCTGTATTGCAGTGTTCTAGAATTTTAGTCCAGGTTTCCAAGTAGTGACAGGCAGTTATTGAGGGAACCATACTTTTTAAATAATATCGTCGGCCATTTTCTGTAAGGTCGAATACAGTTCCATTGGGGTATATCAATTTTGATTTATTTTGACCAAACTTTATATTCGCGCCTTGTTTAATCGCAGCCTACACGGAAAATATGTCTTGCTTAAATGTAGGTATGAAATGAGCATTTTTTTAGAATACAGTTACAGATTTCGCCTTTATTATTTTTTAGGGATATTTTAGCATCGCCTCTTTTCAAGACTATATCATTTATTTGACTACCGTCGGCAAGTTCAACAAAATGACTTTGAGGATTAAAGTTTGAATCAAAATTAATAAAATCAGATTCCTTGGTGATAATGTGCGCTGTAGCACCACATTCTACAAGGAGATATTTACCGGTTGTGGCATTGTCAAAGTTACATGTAAATAGAAATGTATGTTCTTCCTCAAAGTTCTGAACGTTTTTTACGGAATCCATTTTATCGACATTCGAAACGTTTGTGGTTGGGTCGTTCACAATTATAGCAGATAATTTTATTCTTTTTCTTGGGAAAATTACTTTTGGAGAACACGTTGCGGTGAGGTGCTTAATTTGGTGGTGTCTGCTTTCGAGAAGCATTTTTGAACTTCATAATATTGCTGGAGTTATTATTGTCCACGAGCATATGATTAGTCTCTTCGTAACTGCGCAATGCCACTTTAAATTCGCTGAAATTTATTGGGTTGTCTTTCTGAGTTATAACAGTTGTAAATGGTTTAAAATCAGTTGGAAGTCCCTTGAGGGTCATTGATATCAACAAGCTATCGCTTATTATTTCATCTGAGAGTTTTAAGGCATTGGCGGTTGTTTGCGCCCTTATAACGTAGTCGGTAATCGTTTCATCCTCGTTACGTTTCAGAGACGTTACTACTGTATATAGTGATATAATTTTCGGTTTCCCTTTTGATAAATAATGTTCTCTTAATATGTTCAATGCTTTCCTTCCATCATCCAATGCGTCTCTTATAATCAGAGACAGACTTCTATCGTCTAAACATTGAATCAGTTCTGCAAAAACAGTCGCGTTCTTTTCGAGAAATTCGGGGTCGTTTGGATTCTCTGTTGGAGATTGTATGACTTTGCGTAGTTTTCGAATCCTTAGATATCCCAGAAATTTTACCTACCACAATTCGAATTTAGATTCTAGTCCGCTAAAGAAAAGACGATGGCTGGGCGCATAAGCTGTTAAGTTTTGAGACATTGTGTTGAACATTATGGTGGCGTAGTTCAGATCAGTAACCAAGATGGCGGCCAAGAATCAAATGCGGTCCGTGGCGTAGTTAACGGCGAACTGATTGAATCCAAAATTCGACAATTTTTATAATAATTTTGAAACGTTTTCATTGGTTGTTTAGCACAGCTGGTGGTTATAAAAATGATTGGCGAATCCATTCGTATCATACTCCCATTGCTCGTGATGGGGAAGGTCTCCTAGCGGCTTCGGCTGCAGGGAAACAGGGTAGAAGTACTCGTCAAGGATTCGTCATTTGACACTCAGCCCGAGAGGTGAGGGGCCGGGAACCGGCCCAGCACCTGTTGGACTGAGGTACGCCAGCTGAGTAATGCCTAGGAGGTCCACCCTCTCAGGCCTTACCACTGAGCTTTCCGGTGGAGTAAGTTTATAGCTTACTCCCTGAGGTGCCCCTACCGGGGAATGCTTACGGGGTTACTCAGGCAATTTTTACAATTGTAGGAGTGCCCC
The DNA here is from genome assembly GCF_053919585.1 of Euprymna scolopes. NCBI lineage: Eukaryota > Metazoa > Mollusca > Cephalopoda > Sepiida > Sepiolidae > Euprymna > Euprymna scolopes. Next base: position 70,978,808 of record NC_136486.1, on the reverse strand, counting down.
TCCTTTAGGGGAGCCTGCTGGTTTCCCACTTCCGGCCTTGTGCCACATTTTGTTGAGATGGGCACCAAATAAATCTCTACCCCCCCCATTACTCGTGATGGGGAAGGTCTCCTAGCGGCTTCAGCTGCAGGGAAACAGGATAGAAGTACTCATCAAGGATTCGTTACTGACACTCAGCCCGAAAGGTGAGGGGCCGGGAATCGGCCCAGCATCTGTCGGACTGAGGTACGCCGCCTGGGTAATACCTAGGAGCTCCACCCTCCCAAGCCTTGCCACTGGGCTTTCCGGTGAAGTAAGTTTATAGCTTACTGCCTGAGGCGCCCCTTCCGGGGAATGCCGACGGGGTTACTCAGGCAGGAGTTCCCCTCCTGTAGGGAAGCCTGCTGGTTTCCCACTTTCCGGTCTTGTTCCACATTTTGCTGAGGTGGGCAGCAAATATATCTCTACCCCCATTAGGAGTCAAAGACATTTTACACTATCTAAATCTATTTTCTCTCTTTCTTCCTCTGCCTATCTCTGTTTTTATTGCTCCCCCCTCTCTCTCTTATTTTTCAGATCTTTATAAATAGCGCTGAAATAGTTTTTAATCCGTTTTCCGAATGAGAAGCTAAAATAGTTTGTATCATCTTGTTCGAATAAGAAGTCTATATACAAAATAACAATGATCTTTTTAATAAGCATCACGTCATATATTATAATATGTAATCTAATAAGTGACACTCGCATCAGTGTGTCTCCAGTTTTCTTGTCGATTAGGAAAAATGTTAAAATTCATTCCAGTTTTACTTTTGTCCGGTAGCAGCATAATTTGTATTGCGAATCTCTAATAGTCTCTTCTCGTATACTCATTTTTGTTTCCATATCATTGCGTCCATCTCTTCTATTTATTAATCGACAATCAAAAAGATGCTTCACAAGAATCTATTTAAAAAAATACAAATTTGCGTTTGTATAGCTGAAAGTGATATTTGGATGACGGTGTGTAAAATCGTATTAAAATAGCATTTTACACATAAAGTTAAATAAAATAGAAGAATGGAAAATTCCTTTAGAGTTTGAAAATTTGATGCCAGGATATCATGTTATAAATGAAAACATTCAAAATGAAATGTAAAGATAATTGGAACTTTTTTCACTTTATTCTAGAAACTGAAAAGTTAGTCTGAAAGATATTTTAATGAAAAATACATCTACAACTTATTCCTCAATTCAATATATTAGTAGATCTTGGAACATATCAAAGTGCCGAGACAAAATCTTTGATTATAAATAGAAATGAAAACTGCTTTTGTCATATATTTCTTCTATTTGTAATTTTAACGTAACTTAACCTAACTTTCAACGGTTCAAATATTGAAAATATTCATTTTACAAATTTAGCTAAATTTTGTCGACTAGTTTTGTTTGATTTACCAAGCGGTCAGTTTTTCATTGTTTTTACAAGCCCTATTTTTTTGTGCTCTTCAAGTTCGTATTTTCTTTGTCTTACTTTATTTTACTCTTCATCTTTTATTTTCTTTAGCAAATTTCCCTCTATCTATATATCTATATATTATACATAGTAGAATGTGTTCGCTGGATGATTAACAGTTTCACTTTCTTTTGGTCGATTAGCAAATTTTTTCTCTATCTATATATCTATACACCCCGTGCCAGAATTATATGCAAATCGATATTTTTGTTCTAACTCCAATAGTTTTCAATTAAAATTCGTGAAACTTCGCACGTTATACGGCAGCACTAACGCCTGCGCAGATAAAAAAAATTAAGCCGATTTACGCAATAGCGAGCAAACAGCAGTGATTTTGGTGACTTGCAGTTTTTTCAGCGTGCCAACTTTATATGCAAGATGGGACGTAAAGGTGCTTTAAGTCAAGCTGAGAAGTCTAAAAGTGTTCAAAGGCTCCATAATAAGATTTCCACCTTAGAAATTGCCAAAGAATTACACCGTGATCATCGTACAATAAAAAAATATTGTACTAACCCTCAACTTTGCAACAGACGTTCTGATAAAGGGAAAATTCGTAAGAAATCATATCTGTCACGTCGAACTAGCATACAAGTTTTTGAAAAAGCTGGCGTCCCTGATGTGCCCAAAATCAACTCGTTGCCGTATCCTAAGGACGATTTGGAAAGCCATAGGTCCGCTCTCAATTGAAGGATATTCACAAGAAAAAGAGGATGAAGTGGGCAAGAGGTCACATGAAGGTGAATTTTTAAACTGTTTTGTTCACCGATGAGTGTCGAGCGACACTTGATGGACTCGATGGGTGGAGAGGGGATTGTACCATAATGAGGGTCTACGTCCCCAAAGGATCAGGCGTCAACAAGGAGGTGGTGGGGTGATGTTCTGGGCTGCAATCATTGGCAATGAGCTGGTAGGACCATTCAGAGTCGCAGATGGAGTGAAAATTACCGCCAAACTCTACATTGACTTCATTAAGGAACACTTGAAACCCTGGCATGAGAAGAAGAATTTGGCATTCCGTAAAAAGAATTTGGTATTCAGGCATGATAATGCACCATCTCATCCTGCAAGGATAGCCACTGGATATTTGGAGAGAGTTTTTGCCAGACATGGAAAAATAATGCGATGGCAAGTCTGTTCTCCAAATTTAAATCACATCGAAAATCTGTGGAGCATCTTGAGACAAAATATTTACTCCGGAGGAAGGCAGTACAAGTCCAAGAATGACCTTTGAGATGCTATTTTGACTACTGCCAAAGACATTTCATCAGATGAAAACGAGAATTTGACATCTTCAATGGACGAAAGGCTTTTTGCTCTTGTCAATAAAAATGTCAATTATATAAGATATTGGTTGTACTATGAAACCATATTTAAGTTTTTTGTTCTTTATTATTATTGTTCTCAATTTACAAATTCCTAGAATAATCAATGTTTCGATGATCTTTTAGCACTTTATCATATTTTAGCATTGGTTTGCATATAAAGTTGGCACGCTGAAAAAAATGCAAATCCCCAAAATGGCTGCCAATTGTTTATTACTGTGCAGATTAGCTTAAAATTTTTGATCTGCACTTGTGTTAGTGTTGCCATATAACGTGCTAAATTTCACAAATTTTCATTGAATCCATCGAAGTTAGAACAAAAATATCGATTTGCATATAATTCTGACACGGGGTGTATATTATACATAGTAGAATGTGTTCGCTGGATGATTAACAGTTTTACTTTCTTTTGATAAATCCAATTTTTTCGGGGTTCGCTGTATTTTTAGTGTCGAAATTAATTATTAATAAGCTTATTCTGAGTGTTCGATATTTTATCTTAAGATGTCAGGGAGAAGTCTGTTAAAATATTCCGCTTCTGATTGTATTTCATTCATTATTCGTTCTTTCAGGTTGGAACTAATTATTGCTTTCTACAGTTTTGCTGTTTGGTTTGTATCAGTCTTTTACCTCTAAATTGTCAATGGGGTTTTGCTACATCGTTTACTTCGCCTTTTATTCCCGGGTTTTCCAGATATGGGAACGATCGTGCCTGTTGCTTGGTCTGCAATCCTTTGTTCCGTTGCATGATGAATAGATCAATAGCGTATTCTTTATTATTATTACTAGCACTTCAGCCCGGCTTTGTCCGGGCCTAATGCACTCTTAATAACTTTGTATGCATATGTATATATATATATTATGAAGTTTGTACTCATGTACAGGTAACCTACATTTAAAATTTCTAGTGTTTGGACCAAAAATTTGCGGAGGAGTTTGGTAAACTTTTTAAAGGTGAAATCTTTTTTTTAATTCAATTTTCACCCCAAAGAAGACACAGTGCCATCTGAAGCAGGGGACTACTACCAGGGACTTGATTAGCAGGGTCATTATGAAGGGAGATGAGTAGAAAGATGTTTGTTCACATTACACATGGACTTCTGCATATCAGTACAGTTGGGAAAGCAGAATCCTGCAAGGGAGTTCCAAAGACCTGCAGTTCTGGGGAAGAAACTATTGGAGTAAAAGGCTTTCTTGCATCTAGGGATCTCTACTGTAAAGGGATGAGACTTAGTAGCTAGTCGGGTTTGTCGGGGGTAGTTACGTCGAGGAGGTACAAGTGTTTGCAGTTCGTCAGAGCATTCACTATTAAAGTGTTTGTAGAACAGGCAGAAGGACGCAACATCTCGTCGATGGGACAGAGGCTAAAGCCTAGATGACAGTTCAAGACCTATCAGGTTGGCAACTCTCTTTTGAACCCTGTCCAGGAGCGAGAGACAAGCAGCAGATGCACCAGCCCAGATGTGACAACAGTACTCCATACATAGGCGAATGGTGGCCTTATAGAGGTACAGGATACTGTCAGGCGTAAGTAGTTTTCTAGCACGGTAGAGAGAACCTACCTCCTTGCAGCAGCCTTGGCAATGTTCTCAATGTATCTATTCCAGTTCATATTCCCTGTAAACGTTAGGCCGAGGAGTTTAAAAGAAGTACTTTCAGGCAATGTGTTCTTGGACATTGCTATTGGTGGTAGAGAAGGTTTCTTGTAGTTATTGAAGGAAACAAGCTTAGTCTTAGCAGCATTAAATGTGACCATCCATTTTTGTCCCCATTCCACTACGGATTGGAGATCATCCTCTAGTGTTTCTGCCATTTCCTTGGATATGTGTTCATTTGTTTTCCCCTCATATCTGTTATAGAGTGGTGTCATCGGCAAATATATCCATCTCCGAAACAATTTTATCAGGGAGGTCATTTATGAATATCAGGAATAATATAGGTCCAAGGATAGACCCCTGAGGTACTCTTGCATTTATGTCATATTGTTTAGATGTACGACCGTCGAGGACAACTTGGATTTTTCTCTTACTTAAGAAGGATTTAATTACATTATGAATTCTTCCAGTGATTCCATATGATCTAATTTTCCTTAGAAGACCATCGTGTCATACCCTGTAAAAAGCCTTAGATATATCAAGAGCTACCGCTCTACCCTCTCCTGTTTTGTCCAATGAACGGTATATACGTTCAGAAACTACAGTTAAGATATCTGCTGTTGAACGGGCTTGCCTGAATCCATATTGTTTGTCAGTCAGGAGTTTAGCAGCTGTTAGGTTCTAGACTAGGGCTTGATTAACTAAGGACTCAAATATTTTGGCGAGAAGCGGGAGGAGGCTAATGGGGCGATAATTTAGTGGGTCAGTTCTTTCACCAGAATTCTTGAAGACTGGTACCACAGAAGCGGTTTTCCAGCAGGCGGGAAAGCAAGATTCGTTAAGGCATTTATTGTAAAGTTTGGACAGAACTGGAGCAACCTCGGCAGAGCATTTTTTTAATAGCACAGCCGGGATGAGATCTTGTCCACATGCTTTTGAGGTGTCTAGGTTTTTTATAATAGCATGTACCTGAGAAGGGGTGACTTTCAGATCGTCTAGTGTGGCGTCTGTTCTCAGAGGAAAATCAGGGAGTGAGTCGTGTACCGGGTTCAGTGTGGAGTTTGAGGCAAACCGACTGGCAAGCAGATTAGCCTTGTCAGTTGCCGTGCAAGCAACCTCATGATTGTTTGTTAGTAGGGGAATAGTTGATTGTCCATTATTTACTACACTGGTGTAGATTTTTCAAAAATCCCGGGTTCCTAATTTCTGTGCTTCGATGCGTTTTCTGGTGGTTTCAGAGTAATCTGTCTTAGCTGTCTCTATCACTCTCTTACAATTATTTCTAGCTTCTATATACTTCTGTTTATTTGAGCTGGTCTTATGTCGGTTGAATCTGCGCCACGCATGCTGCCTTTGACAAATGGCAGCTGCACAAGCAGAAGTAAACCATTGGGGAGAGTGGGACTTGCTATAGAATTTCCGTGCGGGAACATGTTCTTCAATCGCAGTTTTGAACCGTTCAGTGGTCTCATTTGCACACTGTTCCCCTGGAAGAGTAAAGATATTTTGCCATGGGGCATCTCTGATGAGTTCCCTGATGGCTTCCCAATCAGCCTTTTTGTAATACCTCGTTGTTTTGAGTAGTGGGTCTTCAGTTTTAGGGCGAGAATTTAGGCTGATTTCTACCATTATCACAGCGTGATCAGCATTCCCGAGTGGGCTGTGGGCATTTGTTGTACAGTCATCGGGAACCGTTGTCAGAAAGAGATCTAGAAGTGAGGCATGTTGATCTTGCTGGTCTGGGAAACGTGTCGGAAATGTAACCATCTGAGACAGGGAATGGGATATAGAGAAGCTATGTGTTGTGCTACCAGCTACGTCTGTGTGATTAGAGAATCCTAGCCAGTTACTGTGGTGGACATTGAAGTCACCAAATACATGTACTTGTGCGCTAGTATTGAGGGAGAGTGCTATATCTATGCTGTCTGAGACATTGTTTATTAGGGTACAGACTTGGGTTGAGGGAGAGCGGTAGAGAAAATACAAGTAGCTAATATTGTGTTGCATATTTAGTCTGAAGCACATAAAGGCCTCGTCGTCTGATTCTAGTTTTAGTCAGTGGGAGGGTGTTACGAATATAGACTCCAAGCGCATGCATATGTCTGTCCTAGTCTTTACGGTAGAGTGGGAGATAACGAGGCATGTTAAATTGATTAGAGGAAATGGAGGAGTGAAGGTAAGTTTCACTTAATGCTAAGATATCTGGGGTGTTTACAAGGAGAAATGACTCAACATTATCTAAGTTAGTTCTCAGACCGCGGATATTTGTAAATGCAAGCCCCAAGGGAGGAGGCAGGTTGGTTTAACGTAACTTTTGCTTGAACTGTCATTTCATTTTATTTAAAAGTTTCAGTTAGGATGCGTGAGTGAGGGGGTGCTGGACAAGTAGTTGTGCAGAATACCAGACATGCAATACAAGTAGACCATCAGCTGTCCTCCCCCACAGGATTGTGGCCTCAGGAAAGCCCACCGGGGATGAATGTAGGGTCCCTTTCCATGCGCGACATGGCACTACAAACATCCAGATATTATACAACTGTTGATGGAGCAGCCGCTCTAAGCGATACCAAAGAGTTAGGGCTCCTGTACTATCAGTTGGAAACAGCAGCCAGGAACTGTCAATCCGGTACCCTCAATCCATTAGGCAAAGCCAGCCCAGTCCAACTGCACCGACATATATGGCACTGAAGCACCCCACTGTGTCCAGTTTAAGGGGATGGGATTTGGCCGGAGCGGGGAAAAGCGGCGTTCATTTCCCTAGTCAGGAAACAAGGTCAACCACTGGGTGATTCAGACGAGTCCCTGTGATAGTACCTCTACGCCTGGCCAATAGGCAAAGAAGGAGTATGAAAGCCGGGCGATAGACAGAGCCTATCTCCTCCTTAAGCAGTTTAGGTTTGCCAACCGGTGATTTGATTGAGTCACCAGCTCTAGGAAGGTTGTCGTCCAGGACTGAAGAGGCCTACCTCCCCTAGGGTAAGCTTCAGAGTTTTCCTTCTCTTAGACGGATGACCTGGGAAGATCTACGGGTCCATCAGCTCCGAGAGGGTTAGCCCCGCGCCTGGGTCCTAATCCAGGTATTTCTGCGACCCCGCATGGGTAGTTAATATTAATTGGTTATTTAGATTAATATCTCCTGAAAAAAGCGGGTATTTAGGTTAACATCTACAGAAAAAAAATTTCACTCCTCAAACGTGGTTAAAAAAAGGACTATACTGTGCTTTCCATTTTCATTTTTACTGGGAGAGGGTATAGGTAAAAATTCATGCAGTGGAAGCAACTAAATTTGTAAAAAGCATTGCATTGAGAGATACGAGTATATGTATGGTTAGATATGGTCTTTTAAGTTTAGAAATGTATGGTTAGATATGGTTTAGTAAGTTTAGGAATGTATGGTTAGACATGATTTAGTAAGTTTAGGATTAGGATAAAGTGTTACAGCATGATTTACTTGCTATTAGAAATTATGATTTGAAGCCCAAACTGAATATTTAATATGACTGAAAGATAAGATATATGCTCAATATAGATACAAAAGAACATTTGATAAGGAGTACAGTTATACCTGATAGATATAGGATATTTCGTATTCTGTAAGTATAGTTAAATATAGATGGATGGATAAGTAGCATGTTTCATTGTATACAAATGCATGGAATTTTAGACAATTTGAGCAAGTTGCCTTCAGACTTCAACGAAGGAGGATGACTTCGCCTTTCTCTTAATATCCGGTAATTTGTATTTCAATGAGTACCGGTTTAGTTTGTGTAATAATTATTGCAATACTATATCTTAACAAAGAGATATTAAAGGTTGCTGTTCATTATAGATTACTTTAAATCTATGTATAGGCCTATGGCTAGTAAGCATTTACTGAGAAGCTTAGTTATGGGTTAGAAGTTATAATCAGGAGCATGCCTAAGAAATCTTTAGGTGTTAATGGATATCGATTTACGAGTCTGTTAGGGCCAAGGGCGGAGAGCAAGGACCCCTCTAAGTTACGTGAAACGGATTAGATTTAGTGGCAACTTAGGAAATAGAGCAGTTTGATTTGTTAGTGATCAGGAGAAAGAGAATTTAAGTAAAAAAAGAAAAAGGTTTGTCATGCAAAACAGACAAGGCAGTCATCTTGGAGGTAAAGTATCTATAGGATGTACTTAGTATACAAGCAATGGTATTTTGCAGTTTTGAGAGGAATTATAGGTACAATAGTTTCATGGTTTATTGTACAAGTCCGTAGTCTAGGTTAGGGATGAAGCACTTCTAATATTGTAACTGGGTTTATCTAATTTTAAAAGTAGTTGAATAGAGTATTATAAGGTGTTCTACTTAGCTTAGGGATAGAATGAAAATTTATGGTAATATTCAAAGTGATATAAGGAATTTCATGAGGATTAGATATATGATCACTGGATGTTGAATGCTCAGGAGAATTTTTGTATCTATTCAGAAGGATGTCTTAAGAGTCTGAGGATACAGAAAGATGTAAGCTGATGAGTATTCAGTATAGGCGATTATATATAGGTAGCAAGGTGGTTTAGTTTAGTACGCACGTATTGTACATATTAAGTATACTGCTTTAGTTCTACCCTCTATCGTAAAAGAAAGTCCGTTTGTAATTCGGTTGGCAATTTTATCAAGAGAGGAAATTTAAAACAGAGCTTATCTAATTTTTAATGCTATCAGACAATTGTACAGACTGATAAATTGTTGTGTAAGACATAGGAGCCTTCATCTTGGTATTTTGATGAAGTGATGGATCAAGAGCATAGGTTTATAGCTAGAAAAACACATCCGGAACAGGTGTCCGGAGAGGAAATGGCAGTGTACATGGTAGTGTGGAGAATGTCACTGATATCTTATTAACGTTATTTTATCTTTTTTTTTTTCTAGAAATTTTTTTTGTCTTTTGATGGCTGATTATATTAAGTATCGTACTTAAATAAAGTTCTAAATAAATTAGCGTAATTTCTTCTTTTTTTACCGAGTTTGATTGATTTATTATTTAAGTGAGATGGGATTGTAAACTGCGAAATGTTCTATTTAAGTGGAGAAAAATTATCGGTTACAATATGCCTGGAAATGTAAAGAATATTTGCTTAATAACATGCGGAACAGTTAAAAATTTTACTTAGCTTTTTTTGGGGTTTCCTTGGACATTTGAGGCTAAAATCAATTAAAATAATTTTTTAATATTGTCCAAACTTATTTACTATTAATTCACTATTAATCTCAAACCCCAAATTATTTTCTATTAATTTACTATTATCTCAACACCAAGGTTATTTACTACTTGCATTTCTGTCCGGCTTTGCTCGGGCCCTATGTACTGTTTCTAACTTGCCCTACGTGTGAATACACTTTATGTAAGAGTTCAAAGGTTTAGATCAAAATTTGTCTGAGTAATTTCGTAGAAGTCAATTATTTTAAATTAGACCCATATTTTTATTCCTAAAGATTTATTTTTTTGGTCTCAAATCAAAACACAAAGCTTTACCCATATCAAATCTACATTTTAAATTTCAAGTCTTTAGACCAAAAATTGACAGAGGAATTTGATAGAATCTGCAAAGGTCAACTCTTTCATCTTTGAGCTTTTGGCAGCAAAATTTTCGCCCAAAAACTGATTAAAATGCTTGCCACACGTGTGAATACTTGTTATGTATAAATTTCAAATGTTTAGACACAAAATTAGCTGAGTAGTTTGCTAGACACCGCAAAGGTAAACTCTTTTAATCTTTGACCCCTTCGCAGCTCAAACTTTCGACCCAAACCGATTAAAAAGTTTGCACTATTTCTGAATACCTTTTATGTAAAATTTCAAATGTTTAGACCAGAAATTGGCTGAGTAATTTGGTAGAAGCCGCAGAGATCAATTTTTAAAAAAACTTTTACCCCAATTTTGACCCTTTAACATTCAATTTTGGGGGCTCTAATCAAATTAAAAAGTTTCATCCATATCAAAGTAACCTACATTTAAAATTTCAAGTGTTTAGATCCCAAATTGTTGGAGGAGTTTGGTAGAGTTTTCAAAGGTCAAATCGTTCAACTTTGACCACTTGACAGCCAAATTTCTGGCCGAAAACCGATTTCAAAAGTTTCCCCAAATCTCAATAGACGTTATGTGTGATCTCGAGTCCCTAGACCGAAAATTGAAAGAGTGATTTAATTGGGAAATGTACACAGACATACACACAGACACAGACAGATCTTTTCACTTTTATAGATAGATAGATAGATTAATTTACTATTAATCTCAAGCCCAAAATTATTAGCTATTACTTTACTATTTTCTCATCGCCACACATATTTACTATCACTTAACTATTAATCTCAAACCCAAAATAATTTGCCATTAATTTAGTAATTTTTCCACTCCAAACTTATTTGCTATTAATTCACTATTAATCTCAAAACCAAAATTATTTGATATTAATTTAATATTGTTCTCAAATCCAAACTTATTTACCATTAATTCACTATTAATCTCAAACCACCCAAAATTTGATATTAATTTATGTTTTTCTTAACTCCGAACTTATTTACTATTAATTCACTATTAATCTTAAACCCAAATTTATTTTACTATTACTCTAAACTCTAAAGTCTAAGGAAATAATTTTGGGTTTAATAGTGAATAAAAAGTAATTACTCTTTATTCACTATTAATCTTAAACCCAAAATTATTTCCTATTAATTTACTATTACTCTCAAAACCAACCTCATTTACTACTTGCATTTCTGCTTGGCTTTGTTCGAGCCCTTTATGCTGGTCATAACTTACCCTATGTGTGAATATATTTTTATGTAAAATTTCAAATGTTTAGATCAAAACTTTGACCCCAATTTTGACCCCATTAACATTTATTGTTTGGATTTCAAATCAAAATAAAATGTTTGAAATTTAAAATTTCAAGTGTTTAAATCCAAAATTGGTGGACGAGTTTGGTAGAATCTGCAAAGGTCAACGCTTTAAACATTGACCTTTTGGCAGCCAAATCTTTGCCCAGAACATATTGATATGCTTGCCGCATGTCTGAATACCCGTTATATAAAATATCACAGGTTTAGACCCAAAATTTACTGAGTAGTTTGCTGGACACCGCAAAGGTGAAATATTTTGAACTTTGACCGTTTTGTCGCTCGAATTTTCGATTCAAACCGATTAAAAAGCTTGCCCCATCTCAGAATACCCTTTATGTAAAATTTCAAATGTTTAGACCAGAAATTTGATGAGTAATTTGGTGAACACCGCAAAAGTCCAATTTTGTTTTAACTTTGACTCAATTTTTAACCCTTTATATTTAGTTTTTGGGCTCAAATCAAATCATAAACTTAGACCCATGTCCAAGTAATCTACATTAATTATTTCGAGTGTTTAAACCCAAAATTGTCGGAGGAGTTTGGTAGTGTTCTCAAAGTTTAAATCATCAAACTTTGATACCTTGACAGCCAAATTTCTGGCCAAAAATCAAGTAAAAAAATTTTCACAAATCTCAGTTCCCCTTATGTCAAATTTCGAGTCTGCAGACCGAAAATTGAGTTATTTGGTAGTGAAATGTACACAAATATTTTCACTTATATAGATTATTATTATTATTATTATTATTATTATTATTATTATTATTATTATTATTATTATTATCATGACTAGCATTTCAGCCGGCGTTGCCAGGGTGTTTGGAGGTGTATATTAAGCAAATATAACCCCCAAAACAAAACAAAAAAAACGTCAATTTTTTAAAATTTTACCCCCTATTATGACCCCTTAACATTTATTGTTTTGTACTCAAATAAAGTTAATCAGTTACATCCATGTCAAAGAGACCTATATCTAAAAGTTTAAGTCTTTAGACCCAAAATTAGCGGAGGAGTTTAGTAGAGTTCTCAAAGGTCAAATCGTTGAACTTTCATCCCTTAACAGACAAATTTCTGACCGACAACGGATCACAATGATTTCCAACAAATCTCAGTACCCTGTATATCAAATTTCGAGTCTGCAGACTTAAAATTGACAGAGTTATTGCGTAGAGAAATATACACAGTGACACACAGACACGTTCACTTTTATAGGTATACTAGAATTTCAGCCAAGCCTTCCCCGGGTGTTTGGATGTGTGTGTTGAGCAAAAAAACAAAAAAGTGGTAGTAGAAAGGCAGGCTCGAACTTTGTTGGAAAAAGTGTTGCATTTCGGCAGAGCAACCTTTTCCGGAACAATCAGTCTCAGCTGTATAAAGAATTAAACAGGCGGGAAATAACAACACTCCAAATGCAAAAGATGCAAGGAAGTTCTGGAGGGGGATTTGGTCTGTCGAAGGGCAATGATGATAAGGCTAGCTGGTTGGGAGAGGTCAGAGAAAGGCTATCAGAAATGCAGCAGATGAAGAACGTTGAGATAACCATCGATGACATTAAGGCTGGCATAAAAACGATAACAAACTGGAAGGCACCTGGTCCAGATGAAGTGATGGGCTTCTAGTTTAAACAGTTTCCATGCCTTTATCCACCTATAGCTACTGCTCTGCAAAGGGTTGTAGAGTCGGGAGATGTCCCTGATTGGCTTGTGAAGAGAAGAACAACACTGATTAGGAAAGATACTGCAAAAGGAACAGATGCCAATAATTATAGACCAATTACATATCTGCCATTGATGTGGAAACTGTTGACTGGAATATTTGCGGAGAAAATTTATGAACATCTAGAGAGTAATGGTGTTTTTCCTGACGAACAAAAGGGGTGCCGGAAAGGCTCGAGAGGTACTAAAGAGCAACTGCTAATTGATAAAGCAATAATGCAGGATGCGAAGAAGAAGAAGAAGAAGAAGAAGAAGAGGAATTTGAGCGTAGCATGGATCGATTACAGAAATGCTTATGACATGGTTCCTCATTCATGGATACGTGAAACACAATTGATGATGACGGTTGCTGAGAATGTGGTAGGGCTTTTGGAGACAAGTATGGCTCAATGGAAAACGATGCTGACAGCAAACAGAGAGATGAGCAGGTTGGCATTAAACGTGGGATATTTCAAGGAAATTCGGTATCGCCACTTCTTTTTGTAATGATAATGATGCCACTGAGCATCCTCTTGAAGAGAGAAAAACTCGGGTATAACTTTGGATCTGGTGACAGACGCCTCAACCATCTACTCTTTATGGATGATTTGAAAATATTCGGTAGAAATCTTTTTTTTTTTTTACAAGGGTGTCACCACTTATCAAGGCCCAGAGGCCACTCGAGGATAAGGGTTAATAGGTATACATTAGTCATTGTGATTTTAGCATAGTAAACAGTGGGAATTTTGAAACTTTGATTACTTAGGGGGACGATTCAATTAGAACTTGTTCACATTGGACTTTTTCTTTTTTTTTCATAGGTATCAACTCATTATCAAGGCCAAGAGGCCACTCAAGGATACGGGTTAAAGAAATGAAAATGAAATGGAGAGACTGGTAGAACTTGTGGGGACATACTCAGAAGACATTGGGATGGAGTTTGGGATTAGTAAATGTGCGGTGCTGGTGATGAAAAGAGAAGTAAAGGTTCATTCGAATGGAATAGTGCTGCCAAATGGGGAAATCATGAAAGAAATAGGATATAAGTATTTGGGAGTGCTGGAGGGTGTAGGCATCATGAACAGAGAAATGAAAGAAAAAGTCAGGAAGGAGTATCTTAGAAGAGTGAAACTAATTGCAAAGTCGAAACTGTATGGAGGAAACCTAATGAAAGCAGTAAATGCATGGGCAGTCAGTGTTTTGAGATACAGTGCGGGATTTTAGAATGGTCTGACAAGGATTTGCATGCCATGGATATCAAAACAAGAAAAGTTTTAGCAATGTTTGGTATATTTCACATTCGAAGTAGCGTAGCAAGGCTGTATCAAAAGAGGAAAGATGGTGGGAGAGGATTGAAAAGTGTAAAAGATTGTGTTAGAACCGAGGAGATGTCGTTGAAGGAGCATGTGGTTAGAAGTGAGGAGTGGATGCTTAAAGTTTTGGCCAATTAAGTGGAGGTATGTGAGACCAAGGCTGATTATGTGAAACGTATGGATAGAGAAAGGGCAGAAGAACTGTCTAGGAAGAAAATGCATGGAAGGTCCTTCCAGGATATAGCAGAAGTGGCTGATGAAAGATCATGGAAATTGCTTAGAGCTCGGTATCTGGCTAAGAGTACTGAGGCTTTTATTTGTGCAGGACAAGAGCAGGCATTAGGAACACGATTGTTAAAAAATGTGGTTCTAGGAGAGGAAGTTGCTGCAGAATGCCGGATTTGTGGTAAGACCTCAGAGTCAATTGCGCACCTTGCAGCAGGGTGCAGTAGACTGGCACAGAGAGAGTACCGCAAAAGACACGATCGCATGGGACTCCGGATATATGGGGAGGTGTGTAAGAAGGTTGGGGTGAAGTGTGCTGGAAAATGGTTTGAGGAGGTTCCTAATGGAGTAAGAACAAGTGAGGATGGCAAGGTAGAGGTATGGTGGGACAAAAGTGTCATAACGACCAAGCAATTGGAGCATAATCGTCCGGATTTGGTCGCCATTGACAAGGTCTATAAAACCTGGGACAGAAATGTGAGAGAGAAGGAGAATGAGAAGTGGAGCAATTATGCTCCATTGGCCTTGGAGATAAGGCGTATACACGGGGTTAAAACACAAATAATCCCGGTCGTAGTTGGTACACTAGGAGTAGTATCAATTCGTATGGAAGGACAATTGAAAAAACTACAAATCCACGATGTTTTAGGCGGCCTTCAAACCTCTGCAATTATAGGTACCACCAAAATCCTTAGGAAAACCCTTGATCTTTGAAGCTCCTGGTTTGAAGCCGGGATTAAGGGAAATCCTCGGGAAATGAATCCCATCCCTTTCCAGAGAGCCGTCCATAAACGAAATCAGAATTATTATTATTATTATTATTATTATTATTATTATTATTATTATTATTATGTACTAAATAATGCCTCACGTGGCACTAGTATGCATGATAAACTAAGCTGTACTGGAATACCTCTAAATGAGAAGCTAATGATTGGAAAGATTGTCTCATGACCACAGAACAGAGATTACTCTACTTATCATTAAAATGAAGAAGGAAATGCCTGGAAATATCGTATTATGGTGGGAAAACACGCTACACTCTTTCAAAAAAGAGATAAAGGCTGTGAGGGCGGTCTCATGACAACAGAATACATATTACATTAACGAATAGGAAATTATCAAAAGAGTGCATTAGTCTGTGTTGTGTACCTGGAAGAGTCACTAAGGAAAACAAAGACACGGATCTGAATTAGAAAAGATAAAATATATTGAAACAAAAAACAGCATATACAAAGAGCAACCGTCGTAGTAAGTACCGCCATGATAGCGGACTACGCAATTACACTGACCGCCCCGAGAGTCGTATCTCTCGGTATATTTCTACAGTTCGGAAGAGTTCATTTTTAGTGCATGGGCAAGTCCCAACAACATTCCTCTCCCAAGTCATATTCGTCCGCAAAATAAACTTATACAGTATATATATAGTTTATAGTCAGTGGTCCGTAAATTTTCTTTACTCTAAACCGTCGCGTTAGTCGCAATCGAATGCATTAAAAATGGTGTCGATCAACTCTTTTTGTACGTGTAATGTCTATAGTGGCACCTGAATTAAATTTTATTTGGTTTTGAAGGCGTTTTACGAGTGAGACATGTACTTTTTTTTACCCGACATCGCCACTTCTTTACAATTTGATTTACGCCTGCGTTTCTTTAGTAATATAATTCATTTTCTGAATGAAATCCCAATCACTTTGTGCAAGTTCAGTTAATTTACTATTTTTGCGTTCATACAAAGATACTGTGATATTAAAAGCTGGTAAAGTCGAACCATCTTCGTATTTTTCAATCCTAATTGCTGCTTTAATAAATATTGTTTTTTGTATTTCTGTGAACGCTTCAACCTGTTTTTATTTATATTTAAGCAAACCTTCTTTTTTACTTGTTACTTCGTTATTTTCCGACGTATTTTCTAATACGCGTTAATCTATTTACTGTTTTCTTTAATTTGCTGTATTCAATTCATTTTAAATGTCTTTCCTCCTTTTGTATAAACGAGTTGATTTCCATGGGATTTAAAACGGTACGTTTTCGTTTTTTGACGTTCTTCAGCTTACATATTTTCTGATAAAAAATGTTGGCTGATAAATTCTAAAGTTTACCAGTATTAATCCTATTCAAACCAAATAGATTTGAAGATTTTTATTTAGAGTGTTTTTCTTACAAGGTGGTCACCACTTATCAAGGCCTGGAAGCCACTCGGGGATGAGGGTTATTGCAAGTACAGTACTTTAGTGTGGAGATTAAATAAAGTGTCTACTTAAGGGGGTGGTTCATCAGGAATTTGTTTACGTTGGACTTGAAGACATCCAGGTTGTAGTCAGGTGGGAAACAGCCAGACGGAACAGTGTTCAACAGGCGTGTACTTCTAAGAAAGAAGCTTTGTTCATGGAATCTATGTTTTGATTTAGGCACAGATAAAGAGTGGGGACAATTTTTGACAGTGGATTCAGCTAGACGAGTGTTTTTCGTAAAAGATTGGCGAGGGGGGACCAGAGAGTGGAGTTCAGACGAGCACTTGCCATGGAAATAACGATAAAACAAAGTTAGGCTCGCAACGTCTCTTCTGTGGGAGAGAGGTTGTAGAGAAGAGAAAAGGCATTCCCCACTAAGCGACGAAGTCTGTTTTGTACTCTGTCAAGGCAGGATAGGCTGTTTTTAGCAGCTCCTGCCCAGATATGGCAGCAGTATTCCATCCTTGGACGTACTTGGCTTTTATATATGTAGAGAATTGCATCAGTAGTGAGATATCTTCTGGAGCGGTAGAAGGATCCCACCATCCAGCGACCTTGGCAACAAACTTGATGTACGTGTTCCATTTCGGACCAGGAGTAAAGGTCAAGCCCAGAAGCTTGTCAAAACATGGGGCTTCTATTAGACGAGATCCATCCATTTCAATTGATGCCAGATGGGGATCAGAGCGTTGATGATGTAAAGAGTTTGGTTTTAGATGCATTAAAGGTAACCAGCCACGTCTCCCCCCCACTGAACCACGCGCTCGAGATCAGAGGAGAGAGAATCAGAGAGAACTTTGTCATTTACAGCCTTTGATGTGTTGCCGTAGATGGTCGTGTCATCAGCATAGATGTCAACGAATGATTTAAGTATGTGTTTAGGGAGATCATTGATGTAGATCAGGAAGAGAGTTGGGCCCAAGATGGACCCTTGAGGGACTCTAACATTAATACTGCAGGACTCTGATTTTTGTCCTTCGACCACTACTCTTATGAGCCTATAAGAGAGAAATCATTTAATGATAGAGGAAACATTTCCAGTTATACCGTAGCTGGAAATCTTGTGAAGTAGGCGCTTATGCCATACCTTGTCGAAGGCTTTTGATATGTCAAGAGCAATTGCCCTACAAAGGAAGCCTTTGTCAAGAGATTCACTAATCCTATGAGATAACCGTTAGCACATCTGCGGTAGATCTTGCAGAGCGGAAACCATATTGCATGTCACTAAGAAGGTTGTTTCTGTTGAGGTGGTTGAGTACTTCTCTATTTAATATGGATTTCAGCAACTTACTCATGACACACAGGAGACTTATTTGTCTGTACTGATAGGGAGATGACTTATCACCTGAATTCTTAAATACAGGGAATACTGATGAGGTTTTCCAGGGTGTTGGGAAGCACTTCTCCTTAAGGCAACGCTTAAACAGTTTCGTAAGTATGGGAGCAAGTTCTTGTTGAAGCTTTTTTAACACTATAATTACGATGCCGTCAGGGCCAGTTGCTTTACTGGAATCAAGGTTCTTTATTAGCTCAGCGACCTCATGCCCGGATATTTATATGTTACCTCGCGTGGTCTGTGTTATAGGAGGAAATATGGGGAGTTGATGGCCTTCGTCGCATAGGGTAGAATTAGCTGCAAAGTTCTTTGCAAATAGTTTGGCCTTGTCTGACGCTCTGGTCCATTGATGATGGTTGGGATAGAACGCACACTTCTGTTCAAGATCCTATTTGTTATTTGTCGAAACTGGTGGGAACCAAGCCGCTGCTCAGCTACTTTGGATTTAACAGACTGGGAATATAGCTCTCTTGCATTTTTTATTACTCTTTTACAGTAGTTGCTGGCGTTCCTGAAAGCAGCTTTAGTCTCAGTGCATCTATTACGTTGGTAGCTATGGAAAAAGTGATTTCTGTGCGCGGTGGCAGCAACACATTCTGGGGAGAACCATGGCTGACTGTTAGGTTGTTGTTGGAATTTTTTAGATGGTATGAATTGGTCTATGCCTACAATTAACCATTCGGTCAGGTCTGATACTATAGAGGACACACCCTTTTTACACATGGAATGCAGAGGTAGATCAGATATGAATATACGGAAGATATCCCAGTCAGCCATGGAGTATCAGTATACAGTACGGTGGAGGGTTACGTCTGGGGACTTATTACATTTCATTTTAATCTTAACTGATACGACGAAGTGGTCGGAGGATCCTAGAGGAGAAAGAACGGAACATGAACATAGCCCAGGGGAAGTTGAGAGAAAAAGGTCTAGGAGGCTTGCATATTAACCTATAGTATCGGGCACACGGGCGAGCTCGCGAACAATCTGAGTGAGGTCATAAGCAATGGCAAAATCATGACAGAACCCCCCCCCCCCTCCTCATCGTCTGTCTTATTTGAGTGGGTCAGCCATTCCACGATATGGACGTTGAAGTCACCACAGATGTGGATGTTAGCCGAGGGATATGCAGACAGGATGTGGTCTATTTTCTCAGATATACTCTTAAAGATACTAACTCCGCTGTTATAGGGCCGATAGAGGGCAAATATAAATGCAGTGGAGTAAGCAAGTGCAACCCAGAAGCACATATAAGGTAAATTAGGATCTTCTCTAGATATATCCCTGCCACACGAAAAGCCATGTAGGCACATATTCCATGCCGATCTTGAGGGTCAGATTTAGATGTTAAGTTAGAGTATCCGTTAATTATGAACTCATCTAGGGAAGTATCTATTCCAGTTTCGCTTAGAAAGAATATGTCCGGTTTCGTCTCCTGTAATTGGGTTTCAACCTCTGGAAGGTTGGAACGTAGACCTTTGATGTTGGAGAAGGAGACATGGTAGTAGGGGTCTACGTTGGAGATGGGGTTCAATGTTTTAATATTCTCGTTTAAATTTACTTGCCTGACTTTATAATAAAAATATATATTTAGACAATTTTGTGACCAAGTTTACCAAAATGTTGACAATTTTTTTTTTCGAAATGGGCAGAATTTTTCATAATGTAGTTCTTCGCACCGGTAATATGGTATAGGGGATAATGTTTCTTGTTTTTTAAAAGTCTATTCGTGTTTAACCTGTGGGTAGACATTTTCATTTTTCTTTTCATAGAAACATTCCATTGTTTTTTACTGAGACTGGACATATTCGTTTTTCTCTTATTTGGAGGTGCCATTTAAGAAGCATACTTTTGTTTCCTGATGTAAGCTTCGCCTCAATGTTTTTTAGTCATTTCTTATGGTTAAAACTCTTAAGCAACCCTCCGCAAATTTCTGATTTTTTTCGAATTTTGATAATACTCTCCATCTGATATAGCATGTTTTGCAGACACCTGCTTTTACGAAAAAAAAACCCCGCGACATTTGAATTCATCTGCCGGTTATTTACTTCGCTTGAAATCGTCGCAGTGCTTGTTAACGATTGACGCGAATGTTAAATAATCTTAGTCGTTCAGTATAGCCAAGTTGAAACAATGCTATATTTATGAAAAAGAGATGTAAGTGGACTGAAAAGTTCTGAGAATAACTTAACAGTTTCCGCAAACTGCAGCTTCATAGATTTTTTGGTAGTATGTAGTCTACATATCTACTTTGTTGTGTTCCAAGCTTCCGTAAAGACAGGCGGACTTTTTCGTACTAGACTTATTCTCGCAATCGACGTTGAAAAGCTCTTCATACCGTCGAAAGAATGCATCGAACGTCTGGTCTTATTCAGGGTTGTACTTAAACGCCTCAATAGTGTTCCAAATCGTATTTTGCGAAAAGACTCTATTGCTGTCCGTGTTAGGTTTATTGATTAAGCGTTTAAGAAGTGATTCCTGATTCTTTTCCATACCTTCTTCCCTTTTTAGGCAGTTTTTCACCAGTTTTCTGGTGGTGTAGTATTTGTTGTTTCTGGAGTTCTTGTTGCTGTTTAAACATAGTAAAAAGTACATATTTAAAGCCTTCCACCTTCTACTCCTTTTTTTTCTCTTCAAGAATGAAATTTACTTACCCAAAGAAAAAACAAAAAAACAAAAAAAAACACACACAAAAAAAAAACGCTGCAGTGCTTAGTAATTACGATTTAACGCTATAAAGTTTAAAGAACTATAGAACGTTTATTTTGAAAGAAAAATAATTTGAGCAAGACGAGCTTAATGTATTTTGTTATGTTGCCAGTCGGAATGTGTATATATATACTGTATATTTATATATGACGCGTATATAACGGGTATTTATTTGACGTCTCTTCTATCTATGTTTATCTATTTCGTGTAATTGTCCATAGGTATGTGTATATGTATAATAATTTATTTTTGTGTATGTGTGCGTGTTCACATATAAGAACAATAACAGGGCGGATACAATTCATTGGGGTGGAGATCGGAGAATAGGGAAACATACCTTCCATCTGGTTGATCTGACGGTGACTGATCCTTGTAAAAAAATGCAATATGAAAATTCTTACAAGAGAAGTATTGCTTGTATTTACAGCTTTTATTTTCCGATGATTCCCCATAAAAAGTGCACACTGGTGGTCAGTTCTACATCTTAATCATCAAGACCTCATAATCTCTGATTGGCAATCCCCGTTAACGACTGGCAACTAATTCATTAGGTTTATTACTAAGCTATCTCGTTTCGTCATTGACGCCATGTAACATTAAAATTACCTTATGCTATTATTAAACTCGTCACCATTTTATTCATGTTCTAAAATTATTGTTTACGTAAAAATTCCTGAAAACTGTTAAATGCAAATAGTTTTATCCTTCTAAAACATAACTTTTCGTATCGATGACATTTTACTATCTAAACACAAATAATCATTATAATCAATAATCAGCAAGACTATCCGGTATTTTCAGGGAAACTAATGACATAACATTTCACTCTTTAAGTTAAAACTCGGTGCGTACAGACTTTGAACATTTACTTAAGTGCCCAACGAAAGAACTTTTTATTTTCGCGTTAGTTGCAATGAAAACTTTGTCTTTCCGCAATCTGATAGCATTTATATGCAATGATTGGTACACTTTTTATTTTCCATATGATATGCAATGATTGGTACACTTTTTATTTTCCATATGATATGCAATGATTGGTACACTTTTTATTTTCCATATGATATGCAATGATTGGTACACTTTTTATTTTCCATATGATATGCAATGATTGGTACACATTTTATTTTCCATATTATATGCAATGATTGGTACACTTTTTATTTTCCATATTATATGCAATGATTGGTACACTTTTTATTTTCCATATTATATGCAATGATTGGTACACTTTTTATTTTCCATATGATATGCGATGATTGGTATACTTTTGATTTTCCATATAGTATGTAATGATTGGTACACTTTGTATTTTCCATATGATATGCAATGATTGGTACACTTTTTATTTTCCATATGATATGCAATGATTGGTACACTTTTTATTTTCCATATGATATGCAATGATTGGTACACTTTTTATTTTCCATATTATATGCAATGATTGGTACACTTTTTATTTTCCATATGATATGCAATGATTGGTACACTTTTTATTTTCCATATGATATGCAATGATTGGTACACTTTTTATTTTCAATATGATATGCGATGATTGGTACACTTTTTATTTTCCATATGATATGCGATGATTGGTACACTTTTTATTTTCCATATGATATGCAATGATTTGTACACTTTTTATTTTCCATATGATATGCAATGATTGGTACACTTTTTATTTTCCATATGATATGCAATGATTGGTACACTTTTTATTTTCCATATGATATGCAATGATTGGTACACTTTTTATTTTCCATATTATATGCAATGATTGGTACACTTTTTATTTTCCATATGATATGCGATGATTGGTACACTTTTTATTTTCCATATGATATGCGATGATTGGTACACATTTTATTTTCAATATGATATGCAATGATTGGTACACTTTTTATTTTCCATATGATATGCAATGATTGGTACACTTTTTATTTTCCATATGATATGCAATGATTGGTACACTTTTTATTTTCCATATGATATGCAATGATTGGTACACTTTTTATTTTCCATATTATATGCGATGATTGGAACACTTTTTATTTTCAATATGATATGCAATGATTGGTACACTTTTTATTTTCCATATTATATGCGATGATTGGAACACTTTTTATTTTCAATATGATATGCAATGATTGGTACACTTTTTATTTTCCATATGATATGCAATGATTGGTACACTTTTGATTTTCCATATGATATGCAATGATTGGTACACTTTTTATTTTCCATATGATATGCAATGATTGGTACACTTTTTATTTTCCATATTATATGCGATGATTGGAACACTTTTTATTTTCAATATGATATGCAGTGATTGGTACACTTTTTATTTTCCATATTATATGCGATGATTGGAACACTTTTTATTTTCAATATGATATGCAATGATTGGTACACTTTTTATTTTCCATATGATATGCAATGATTGGTACACTTTTTATTTTCCATATGATATGCAATGATTGGTACACTTTTTATTTTCCATATGATATGCAATGATTGGTACACTTTTTATTTTCCATATTATATGCGATGATTGGAACACTTTTTATTTTCCATATGATATGCAGTGATTGGTACCCTTTTTATTTTCCATATGATATGCAATGATTGGTACACTTTTTATTTTCCATATGATATGCAATGATTGGAACACTTTTTATTTTCAATATGATATGCAATGATTGGTACACTTTTTATTTTCCATATAATATGCGATGATTGGTACACTTTTGATTTTCCATATAGTATGTAATGATTGGTACACTTTTTATTTTCCATATGATATGCAATGATTGGTACACTTTTTATTTTCCATATGATATGCGATGATTGGAACACTTTTTATTTTCAATATGATATGCAGTGATTGGTACACATTTTATTTTCCATATGATATGCAATGATTGGTACACTTTTGATTTTCCATATGATATGCAATGATTGGTACACTTTTTATTTTCCATATAATATGCGATGATTGGTACACTTTTGATTTTCCATATAGTATGTAATGATTGGTACACTTTTTATTTTCCATATGATATGCAATGATTGGTACACTTTTTATTTTCAATATGATATGCAATGATTGGTACACTTTTTATTTTCCATATGATATGCAATGATTGGTACACTTTTGATTTTCCATATGATATGCAATGATTGGTACACTTTTTATTTTCCACATTATATGCAATGATTGGTACACTTTTTATTTTCGATATGATATGCAATGATTGGTACACTTTTTATTTTCCATATGATATGCTATGATTGGAACACTTTTTATTTTCCATATGATATGCAATGATTGGTACACTTTTTATTTTCCATATGATATGCAATGATTGGTACACTTTTTATTTTCCATATGATATGCAATGATTGGTACACTTTTTATTTTCCACATTATATGCAATGATTGTTACACTTTTTATTTTCCATATGATATGCTATGATTGGTACACTTTTTATTTTCCATATGATATGCAATGATTGGTACACTTTTTATTTTCCATATGATATGCAATGATTGGTACACTTTTTATTTTCCATATGATATGCAATGATTAGTACATATTTTATTTTCCACATCATATGCAATGATTGGTACACTTTTTATTTTCCATATGATATGCAATGATTGGTACACTTTTTATTTTCCATATAGTATGCTATGATTGGTACACTTTTTATTTTCCATATGATATGCTATTATTGGTACACTTTTTATTTTCCATATGATATGCTATGATTGGTACACTTTTTATTTTCCATATTATATGCAATGATTGGTACACTTTTTATTTTCCATATGATATGCAATGATTGGTACATTTTTTTTCCACATTATATGCAATGATTGGTACACTTTTCATTTTCCATATGATATGCGATGATTGGTACACTTTTGATTTTCCATATGATAGGCAATGATTGGTACACTTTTTATTTTCCATATGATATGCAATGATTGGTACATTTTTTATTTTCCATATGATATGCAATGATTGGTACACATTTCATTTTCCATATGATATGCAATGATTGGCACACTTTTTATTTTCCATATGATATGCAATGATTGGTACACTTTTTATTTTCCATATGATATGCAATGATTGGTACACATTTTATTTTCCATATGATATGCAATGATTGGTACACTTTTTATTTTCCATACGATATGCAATGATTGGTACACATGTTATTTTCCATATGATATGCAATGATTGGTACACTTTTTATTTTCCATATGATATGCAATGATTGTTAAACTTTTTATTTTCCATATGATATGCAATGATTGGTACACATTTTATTTTCCATATGATATGCAATGATTGGTACACTGTTTATTTTCCATATGGTATGCAATGATTGGTACACTTTTTATTTTCCATATGATATGCAATGATTGGTACACTTTTTATTTTCCATATAATATGCAATGATTGGTACACTTTTTATTTTCCATATGATATGCAATGATTGGTCCACTTTTTATTTTCCATATGATATGCAATGATTGGTACACTTTTTATTTTCCATATGATATGCAATGATTGGCACACTTTTTATTTTCCATATGATATGCAATGATTGGTACACTTTTTATTTTCCATATGATATGCAATGATTGGTACACATTTTATTTTCCATACGATATGCAATGATTGGTACACTTTTTATTTTCCATACGATATGCAATGATTGGTACACATGTTATTTTCCATATGATATGCAATGATTGGTACACTTTTTATTTTCCATATGATATGCAATGATTTGTAAACTTTTTATTTTCCATATGATATGCAATGATTGGTACACATTTTATTTTCCATATGATATGCAATGATTGGTACACTGTTTATTTTCCATATGGTATGCAATGATTGGTACACTTTTTATTTTCCATATGATATGCAATGATTGGTACACTTTTTATTTTCCATATAATATGCAATGATTGGTACACTTTTTATTTTCCATATGATATGCAATGATTGGTCCACTTTTTATTTTCCATATGATATGCAATGATTGGTACACATTTTATTTTCCATATGATATGCAATGATTGGTACACTTTTTATTTTCCATATGATATGCAATGATTGGTACACTTTTTATTTTCCATATGATATGCAATGATTGGTACACTTTTTATTTTCCATATTATATGCGATGATTGGAACACTTTTTATTTTCCATATGATATGCAGTGATTGGTACCCTTTTTATTTTCCATATGATATGCAATGATTGGTACACTTTTTATTTTCCATATGATATGCAATGATTGGAACACTTTTTATTTTCAATATGATATGCAATGATTGGTACACTTTTTATTTTCCATATAATATGCGATGATTGGTACACTTTTGATTTTCCATATAGTATGTAATGATTGGTACACTTTTTATTTTCCATATGATATGCAATGATTGGTACACTTTTTATTTTCCATATGATATGCGATGATTGGAACACTTTTTATTTTCAATATGATATGCAGTGATTGGTACACATTTTATTTTCCATATGATATGCAATGATTGGTACACTTTTGATTTTCCATATGATATGCAATGATTGGTACACTTTTTATTTTCCATATAATATGCGATGATTGGTACACTTTTGATTTTCCATATAGTATGTAATGATTGGTACACTTTTTATTTTCCATATGATATGCAATGATTGGTACACTTTTTATTTTCAATATGATATGCAATGATTGGTACACTTTTTATTTTCCATATGATATGCAATGATTGGTACACTTTTGATTTTCCATATGATATGCAATGATTGGTACACTTTTTATTTTCCACATTATATGCAATGATTGGTACACTTTTTATTTTCGATATGATATGCAATGATTGGTACACTTTTTATTTTCCATATGATATGCTATGATTGGTACACTTTTTATTTTCCATATGATATGCAATGATTGGTACACTTTTTATTTTCCATATGATATGCAATGATTGGTACACTTTTTATTTTCCATATGATATGCAATGATTGGTACACTTTTTATTTTCCACATTATATGCAATGATTGTTACACTTTTTATTTTCCATATGATATGCTATGATTGGTACACTTTTTATTTTCCATATGATATGCAATGATTGGTACACTTTTTATTTTCCATATGATATGCAATGATTGGTACACTTTTTATTTTCCATATGATATGCAATGATTAGTACATATTTTATTTTCCACATCATATGCAATGATTGGTACACTTTTTATTTTCCATATGATATGCAATGATTGGTACACTTTTTATTTTCCATATAGTATGCTATGATTGGTACACTTTTTATTTTCCATATGATATGCTATTATTGGTACACTTTTTATTTTCCATATGATATGCTATGATTGGTACACTTTTTATTTTCCATATTATATGCAATGATTGGTACACTTTTTATTTTCCATATGATATGCAATGATTGGTACATTTTTTTTTCCACATTATATGCAATGATTGGTACACTTTTCATTTTCCATATGATATGCGATGATTGGTACACTTTTGATTTTCCATATGATAGGCAATGATTGGTACACTTTTTATTTTCCATATGATATGCAATGATTGGTACATTTTTTATTTTCCATATGATATGCAATGATTGGTACACATTTCATTTTCCATATGATATGCAATGATTGGCACACTTTTTATTTTCCATATGATATGCAATGATTGGTACACTTTTTATTTTCCATATGATATGCAATGATTGGTACACATTTTATTTTCCATATGATATGCAATGATTGGTACACTTTTTATTTTCCATACGATATGCAATGATTGGTACACATGTTATTTTCCATATGATATGCAATGATTGGTACACTTTTTATTTTCCATATGATATGCAATGATTGTTAAACTTTTTATTTTCCATATGATATGCAATGATTGGTACACATTTTATTTTCCATATGATATGCAATGATTGGTACACTGTTTATTTTCCATATGGTATGCAATGATTGGTACACTTTTTATTTTCCATATGATATGCAATGATTGGTACACTTTTTATTTTCCATATAATATGCAATGATTGGTACACTTTTTATTTTCCATATGATATGCAATGATTGGTCCACTTTTTATTTTCCATATGATATGCAATGATTGGTACACTTTTTATTTTCCATATGATATGCAATGATTGGCACACTTTTTATTTTCCATATGATATGCAATGATTGGTACACTTTTTATTTTCCATATGATATGCAATGATTGGTACACATTTTATTTTCCATACGATATGCAATGATTGGTACACTTTTTATTTTCCATACGATATGCAATGATTGGTACACATGTTATTTTCCATATGATATGCAATGATTGGTACACTTTTTATTTTCCATATGATATGCAATGATTTGTAAACTTTTTATTTTCCATATGATATGCAATGATTGGTACACATTTTATTTTCCATATGATATGCAATGATTGGTACACTGTTTATTTTCCATATGGTATGCAATGATTGGTACACTTTTTATTTTCCATATGATATGCAATGATTGGTACACTTTTTATTTTCCATATAATATGCAATGATTGGTACACTTTTTATTTTCCATATGATATGCAATGATTGGTCCACTTTTTATTTTCCATATGATATGCAATGATTGGTACACATTTTATTTTCCATATGATATGCAATGATTGGTACACTTTTTATTTTCCATATGATATGCAATGATTGGTACACTTTTTATTTTCCATACGATATGCAATGATTGGTACACTTTTTATTTTCCATATGATATGCAATGATTGGTACACTTTTTATTTTCCATATGATATGCAATGATTGGTACACTTTTTATTTTCCATATGATATGCAATGATTTGTACACATTTTATTTTCCATATGATATGCAATGATTGGTACACTGTTTATTTTCCATATGATATGCAATGATTGGTACACTTTTTATTTTCCATATGATATGCAATGATTGGTACACTTTTTATTTTCCATATAATATGCAATGATTGGTACACTTTTTATTTTCCATATGATATGCAATGATTGGTCCACTTTTTATTTTCCATATTATATGCAATGATTGGTACACATTTAATTTTCCATATGATAAGCAATGATTGGTCCACTTTTTATTTTCCATATGATATGCAATGATTGGTACACTTTTTATTTTCCATATGATATGCAATGATTGGTACACTTTTTATTTTCCACATTATATGCAATGACTGGTAGACTATTCATTTTCCATATGATATGCGATGAGTGGTACACTTTTGATTTTCCATATGATAGGCAATGATTGGTACACTTTATATTTTCCATATGATATGCAATGATTGGTACACTTTTTATTTTCCATATGATATGCAATGATTGGTACACTTTTTATTTTCCACATTATATGCAATGATTGGTACACTTTTCATTTTCCATATGATATGCGATGAGTGGTACACTTTTGATTTTCCATATGATAGGCAATGATTGGTCCACTTTTTATGTTCCATATGATAGGCAATGATTGGTACATTTTTTATTTTCCATATGATATGCAATGATTGGTCCACTTTTTATTTTCCATATGATATGCAATGATTGGTACACATTTTATATTCGATATGATATGCAATTATTGGTACACTGTTTATTTTCCATATGATATGCAATGATTGGTACACTTTTTATTTTCCATATGATATGCCATGATTGGTACACATTTCATTTTCCATATGATATGCAATGATTGGTACACATTTCATTTTCCATATGATATGCAATGATTGGTGCACTTTTTATTTTCCATACGATATGTTATGATTGGTACACTTTTTATTTTCCATATGATATGCAATGATTGGTACACTTTTTATTTTCCAAATGATATGCAATGATTGGTACACTTTTTATTTTCCATATGATATGCAATGATTGGTACACTTTTTATTTTCCATATGATATGCAATGATTGGTACACTGTTTATTTTCCATATGATATGCAATGATTTGTACACTTTTTATTTTCCATATGATATGCAATGATTGGTACACTTTTTATTTTCCATATAATATGCAATGATTGGTACACTTTTTATTTTCCATATGATATGCAATGATTGGTCCACTTTTTATTTTCCATATGATATGCAATGATTGGTACACATTTTATTTTCCATATGATATGCAATGATTGGTACACTTTTTATTTTCAATATGATATGCAATGATTGGTACACTTTTTATTTTCCATATTATATGCAATGATTGGTACACTTTTTATTTTCCATATGATATGAAATGATTGGTCTACTTTTTATGTTTCATATGATATGCAATGATTGGTCCACTTTTTATTTTCCATATGATATGCAATGATTGGTACACATTTTATTTTCCATATGATATGCAATGAATGGTCCACTTTTTATTTTCCATATGATATGCAATGATTGGTACACTTTTTATTTTCCATATGATATGCAATGAGTGGTACACATTTTATTTTCCATATGATATGCAATGATTGGTACACTTTTTATTTTCCATGTGATATGCAATGATTGGTACACATTTTATTTTCTATATGATATGCAATTATTTGTCCACTTTTTATTTTCTATATGATATGCAATGATTGGTACACATTTTATTTTCCATATGATATGCAATGATTGGTCCACTTTTTATTTCCCATATGATATGCAATGATTGGTACACATTTTATTTTCCATATGATATGCAATGATTGGTACAGTTTTTATTTTCCATATGATATGCAATGATTGGTACACTTTTTATTTTCCATATGATATGCAATGATTGGTACACTTTTTATTTTCCACATTATATGCAATGATTGGTACACTTTTTATTTTCCATATGATATGCTATGATTGGTACACTTTTTATTTTCCATATGATATGCAATGATTGGTACACTTTTTATTTTCCATATGATATGCAATGATTGGTACACTTTTTATTGTCCATATGATATGCAATGATTAGTACATATTTTATTTTCCACATTATATGCAATGATTGGTACACTTTTCATTTTCCATATGATATGCTATGATTGGTACACTTTTTATTTTCCATATGATATGCAATGATTGGTACACTTTTTATTTTCCATATGATATGCAATGATTGTTACATTTTTTATTTTCCATATGATGTGCAATGATTGGTACACTTTTTAATTTTCCATATGATATGCAATGATTTGTACACTTTTTATTTTCCATATGATATGCAATGATTGTTACATTTTTTATTTTCCATATGATGTGCAATGATTGGTACACTTTTGAATTTTCCATATGATATGCAATGATTTGTACACTTTTTATTTTCCATATGATATGCAATGATTGTTACATTTTTTATTTTCCATATGATGTGCAATGATTGGTACACTATTTAATTTTCCATATGATATGCAATGATTTGTACACTTTTTATTTTCCATATAATATGCAATGATTGGTACACTTTTTTTTTTCCATATGATATGCAATGATTGGTACACATTTAATTTTCCATATGATATGCAATGATTGGTCCACTTTTTATTTTCCATATGATATGCAATGATTGGTAAACATTTCATTTTCCATATGATATGCAATGATTGGTACACATTTTATTTTCCATATGATATGCAATGATTGGTGCACTTTTTATTTTCCATACGAAATGCAATGATTGGTACACTTTTTATTTTCCATATGATATGCAATGATTGGTACACTTTTTATTTTCCATATGATATGCAATGATTTGTACACTTTTTATTTTCCATATGATATGCAATGATTGGTACACATTTTATTTTCCATATGATATGCAATGATTGATACACTGTTTATTTTCCATATGGTATGCAATGATTGGTACACTTTTTATTTTCCATATGATATGCAATGATTGGTACACTTTTTATTTTCCATATAATATGCAATGATTGGTACACTTTTTATTTTCCATATGATATGCAATGATTGGTCCACTTTTTATTTTCCATATGATATGCAATGATTGGTACACATTTTATTTTCCATATGATATGCAATGATTGGTACACTTTTTATTTTCCATATGATATGCAATGATTGGTACACTTTTTATTTTCCATACGATATGCAATGATTGGTACACTTTTTATTTTCCATATGATATGCAATGATTGGTACACTTTTTATTTTCCATATGATATGCAATGATTGGTACACTTTTTATTTTCCATATGATATGCAATGATTGGTACACATTTTATTTTCCATATGATATGCAATGAATGTGTACACTGTTTTTTTCCATATGATATGCAATGATTGGTACACTTTTTATTTTCCATATGATATGCAATGATTGGTACACTTTTTATTTTCCATATAATATGCAATGATTGGTACACTTTTTATTTTCCATATGATATGCAATGATTGGTACACTTTTTATTTTCAATATAATATGCAATGATTGGTACACTTTTTATTTTCCATATGATATGCAATGATTGGTCCACTTTTTATTTTCCATATGATATGCAATAATTGGTACACTTTTCATTTTCCATATGATATGCAATGATTGGTACACTTTTTATTTTCCACATTATATGCAATGATTGGTACACTTTTCATTTTCCATATGATATGCGATGAGTTGTACACTTTTGATTTTCCATATGATAGTCAATGATTGGTACACTTTTTATTTTCCATATGATATGCAATGATTGGTACACTTTTTATTTTCCATATGATATGCAATGATTGGTACACTTTTTATTTTCCACATTATATGCAATGATTGGTACACTTTTCATTTTCAATATGATATGCGATGAGTTGTATACTTTTTATTTTCCATATGATATGCTATGATTGGTACACTTTTTATTTTCCATATGATATGCAATGATTGGTACACTTTTTATTTTCCATATGATATGCAATGATTGGTACACTTTTTATTTTCCATATGATATGCAATGATTAGTACATATTTTATTTTCCACATTATATGCAATGATTGGTACACTTTTCATTTTCCATATGATATGCAATGATTGTTACATTTTTTATTTTCCATATTATGTGCAATGATTGGTGCACTTTTTAATTTTCCATATGATATGCAATGATTTGTACACTTTTTATTTTCCATATGATATGCAATGATTGGTACACTTTTTATTTTCCATATGATATGCAATGATTGGTACACTTTTTATTTTCCATATGATATGCAATGATTGGTACACTTTTTATTTTCCATATGATATGCAATGATTGGTACACTTTTTATTTTCCATATGATATGCAATGATTGGTACACTTTTTATTTTCCATATGATATGCAATGATTGGTACACTTTTTATTTTCCATATGATATGCAATGATTGGTACACTTTTTATTTTCCATATGATATGCAATGATTGGTACACATTTTATTTTCCATATGATATGCAATGATTTGTCCACTTTTTATTTTCCATATGATATGCAATGATTGGTACACATTTCATTTTCCATATGATATGCAATGATTGGTACACATTTTATTTTCCATATGATATGCCATGATTGGTGCACTTTTTATTTTCCATACGATATGCAATGATTGGTACACTTTTTATTTTCCATATGATATGCAATGATTGGTACACTTTTTATTTTCTATATGATATGCAATGATTTGTACACTTTTTATTTTCCATATGATATGCAATGATTGGTACACATTTTATTTTCCATATGATATGCAATGATTGGTACACTGTTTATTTTCCATATGGTATGCAATGATTGGTACACTTTTTATTTTCCATATGATATGCAATGATTGGTACACTTTTTATTTTCCATATGATATGCAATGATTGGTACACATTTTATTTTCCATATGATATGCAATGATTGATCAACTTTTTATTTTCCATATGATATGCAATGATTGGTACACTTTTTATTTTCCATATGATATGCAATGATTGGTACACTTTTTATTTTCCACATTATATGCAATGATTGGTACACTTTTCATTTTCCATATGATATGCGATGAGTTGTACACTTTTGATTTTCCATATGATAGGCAATGATTGGTACACTTTTTATTTTCTATATGATATGCAATGATTGGTACACTTTTTATTTTCCATATGATATGCAATGATTGGTGCACTTTTTATTTTCCATACGAAATGCAATGATTGGTACACTTTTTATTTTCCATATGATATGCAATGATTGGTACACTTTTTATTTTCCATATGATATGCAATGATTTGTACACTTTTTATTTTCCATATGATATGCAATGATTGGTACACATTTTATTTTCCATATGATATGCAATGATTGATACACTGTTTATTTTCCATATGGTATGCAATGATTGGTACACTTTTTATTTTCCATATGATATGCAATGATTGGTACACATTTTATTTTCCATATAATATGCAATGATTGGTACACTTTTTATTTTCCATATGATATGCAATGATTGGTCCACTTTTTATTTTCCATATGATATGCAATGATTGGTACACATTTTATTTTCCATATGATATGCAATGATTGGTACACTTTTTATTTTCCATATGATATGCAATGATTGGTACAGTTTTTATTTTCCATACGATATGCAATGATTGGTACACTTTTTTTTTCCATATGATATGCAATGATTGGTACACTTTTTATTTTCCATATGATATGCAATGATTGGTACACTTTTTATTTTCCATATGATATGCAATGATTGGTACACTTTTTATTTTCCATATGATATGCAATGATTGGTACACTTTTTATTTTCCATATGATATGCAATGATTGGTACACTTTTTATTTTCCACATTATATGCAATGATTGGTACACTTTTTATTTTCCATATGATATGCAATGATTGGTACACTTTTTATTTTCAATATAATATGCAATGATTGGTACACTTTTTATTTTCCATATGATATGCAATGATTGGTCCACTTTTTATTTTCCATATGATATGCAATAATTGGTACACTTTTTATTTTCCATATGATATGCAATGATTGGTACACTTTTTATTTTCCATATGATATGCAATGATTTGTACACTTTTTATTTTCCATATGATATGCAATGATTGGTACACATTTTATTTTCCATATGATATGCAATGATTGATACACTGTTTATTTTCCATATGGTATGCAATGATTGGTACACTTTTTATTTTCCATATGATATGCAATGATTGGTACACATTTTATTTTCCATATAATATGCAATGATTGGTACACTTTTTATTTTCCATATGATATGCAATGATTGGTCCACTTTTTATTTTCCATATGATATGCAATGATTGGTACACATTTTATTTTCCATATGATATGCAATGATTGGTACACTTTTTATTTTCCATATGATATGCAATGATTGGTACAGTTTTTATTTTCCATACGATATGCAATGATTGGTACACTTATTTTTTTCCATATGATATGCAATGATTGGTACACTTTTTATTTTCCATATGATATGCAATGATTGGTACACTTTTTATTTTCCATATGATATGCAATGATTGGTACACTTTTTATTTTCCATATGATATGCAATGATTGGTACACTTTTTATTTTCCATATGATATGCAATGATTGGTACACTTTTTATTTTCCACATTATATGCAATGATTGGTACACTTTTTATTTTCCATATGATATGCAATGATTGGTACACTTTTTATTTTCAATATAATATGCAATGATTGGTACACTTTTTATTTTCCATATGATATGCAATGATTGGTCCACTTTTTATTTTCCATATGATATGCAATAATTGGTACACTTTTTATTTTCCATATGATATGCAATGATTGGTACACTTTTTATTTTCCACATTATATGCAATGATTGGTACACTTTTCATTTTCCATATGATATGCGATGAGTTGTACACTTTTGATTTTCCATATGATAGTCAATGATTGGTACACTTTTTATTTTCCATATGATATGCAATGATTGGTACACTTTTTATTTTCCATATGATATGCAATGATTGGTACACTTTTTATTTTCCACATTATATGCAATGATTGGTACACTTTTCATTTTCAATATGATATGCGATGAGTTGTATACTTTTTATTTTCCATATGATATGCTATGATTGGTACACTTTTTATTTTCAATATGATATGCAATGATTGGTACACTTTTTATTTTCCATATGATATGCAATGATTGGTACACTTTTTATTTTCCATATGATATGCAATGATTAGTACATATTTTATTTTCCACATTATATGCAATGATTGGTACACTTTTCATTTTCCATATGATATGCAATGATTGTTACATTTTTTATTTTCCATATTATGTGCAATGATTGGTACACTTTTTAATTTTCCATATGATATGCAATGATTTGTACACTTTTTATTTTCCATATGATATGCAATGATTGGTAAACTTTTTATTTTCCATATGATATGCAATGATTGGTACACATTTTATTTTCCATATGATATGCAATGATTGGTCCACTTTTTATTTTCCATATGATATGCAATGATTGGTACACATTTCATTTTCCATATGATATGCAATGATTGGTACACATTTTATTTTCCATATGATATGCCATGATTGGTGCACTTTTTATTTTCCATACGATATGCAATGATTGGTACACTTTTTATTTTCCATATGATATGCAATGATTGGTACACTTTTTATTTTCTATATGATATGCAATGATTTGTACACTTTTTATTTTCCATATGATATGCAATGATTGGTACACATTTTATTTTCCATATGATATGCAATGATTGGTACACTGTTTATTTTCCATATGGTATGCAATGATTGGTACACTTTTTATTTTCCATATGATATGCAATGATTGGTACACTTTTTATTTTCCATATGATATGCAATGATTGGTACACATTTTATTTTCCATATGATATGCAATGATTGATCAATTTTTTATTTTCCATATGATATGCAATGATTGGTACACTTTTTATTTTCCATATGATATGCAATGATTGGTACACTTTTTATTTTCCACATTATATGCAATGATTGGTACACTTTTCATTTTCCATATGATATGCGATGAGTTGTACACTTTTGATTTTCCATAT
Source organism: Euprymna scolopes (assembly GCF_053919585.1). Lineage (NCBI taxonomy): Eukaryota > Metazoa > Mollusca > Cephalopoda > Sepiida > Sepiolidae > Euprymna > Euprymna scolopes. The sequence continues at coordinate 70,941,783 of NC_136486.1, read as the reverse complement.
GATAGGCAATGATTGGTACACTTTTTATTTTCTATATGATATGCAATGATTGGTACACTTTTTATTTTCCATATGATATGCAATTATTGGTACACTTTTTATTTTCCACATTATATGCAATGATTGGTACACTTTTCATTTTCCATATGATATGCGATGAGTGGTACACTTTTTATTTTCCATATGATATGCTATGATTGGTACACTTTTTATTTTCCATATGATATGCAATGATTGGTACACTTTTTATTTTCCATATGATATGCAATGATTGGTACACTTTTTATTTTCCATATGATATGCAATGATTAGTACACTTTTTATTTTCCATATGATATGCAATGATTTGTACACTTTTTATTTTCCATATGATATGCAATGATTGTTACATTTTTTATTTTCCATATGATGTGCAATTATTGGTACACTTTTTAATTTTCCATATGATATGCAATGATTTGTACACTTTTTATTTTCCATATGATATGCAATGATTGTTACATTTTTTATTTTCCATATGATGTGCAATGATTGGTACACTTTTTATTTTCCATATGATATGCAATGATTGGTCTACGTTTTCTTTTCCATATGATATGCAATGATTGGCTCACTTTTTATTTTCCATATGATATGCAATGATTGGTACACATTTTATTTTCCATATGATATGCAATGATTGGTACACTTTTTATTTTCCATATGATATGCAATGATTGGTACACTTTTTATTTTCCATATGATATGCAATAATTGGTACACTTTTTATTTTCCATACGATATTCAATGATTGGTACACTTTTTATTTTCCATATGATATGCAATGATTGGTATACTTTTTATTTTCCATATGATATGCAATGATTGGTACACTTTTTATTTTCCATATGATATGCAATGATTGGTACACATTTTATTTTCCATATGATATGCAATGATTGGTACACTGTTTTTTTTCCATATGATATGCAATGATTGGTACACTTTTTATTTTCCATATGATATGCAATGATTGGTACACTTTTTATTTTCCATATGATATGCAATGATTTGTACACTTTTTATTTTCCATATGATATGCAATGATTGGTCCACTTTTTATTTTCCATCTGATATGCAATGATTGGTACACATTTTCTTTTCCATATGATATGCAATGATTGGTCCACTTTTTATTTTCCATATGATATGCAATGATTGGTACACTTTTTATTTTCCATATGATATGCAATGATTGGTACACTTTTTATTTTCCACATTATATGCAATGATTGGTACACTTTTCATTTTCCATATGATATGCGATGAGTGGTACACTTTTGATTTTCGATATGATAGGCAATGATTGGTACACTTTTTATTTTCCATATGATATGCAATGATTGGTACACTATTTATTTTCCATATGATATGCAATGATTGGTACACTTTTTATTTTCCACATTATATGCAATGATTGGTACACTTTTCATTTTCCATATGATATGCCATGAGTGGTACACTTTTGATTTTCAATATGATAGGCAATGATTGGTACATTTTTTATTTTCCATATGATATGCAATGATTGGTACATTTTTTATTTTCCATATGATATGCAATGATTGGTACACTTTTTATTTTCGATATGATATGCAATGATTGGCACACTGTTTATTTTCCATATGATATGCAATGATTGGTACACTTTTTATTTTCCATATGATATGCCATGATTGGTACACATTTCATTTACCATATGATATGCAATGATTGGTACACATTTCATTTTCCATATAATATGCAATGATTGGTGCACTTTTTATTTTCCATACGATATGTTATGATTGGTACACTTTTTATTTTCCATATGATATGCAATGATTGGTACACTTTTTATTTTCCATATGATATGCAATGATTGGTACACTTTTTATTTTCCATATGATATGCAATGATTGGTACACTTTTGATTTTCCATATGATATGCAATGATTGGTACACTGTTTATTTTCCATATGATATGCAATGATTTGTACACTTTTTATTTTCCATATGATATGCAATGATTGGTACACTTTTTATTTTCCATATAATATGCAATGATTGGTACACATTTTATTTTCCATATGATATGCAATGATTGGTCCACTTTTTATTTTCCATATGATATGCAATGATTGGTACACATTTTATTTTCCATATGATATGCAATGATTGGTACACTTTTTATTTTCCATATTATATGCAATGATTTGTACACTTTTTATTTTCCATATGATATGCAATGATTGGTACACTTTTTATTTTCCATATGATATGCAATGATTGGTCTACGTTTTCTTTTCCATATGATATGCAATGATTGGTCCACTTTTTATTTTCCATATGATATGCAATGATTGGTACACATTTTATTTTCCATATGATATGCAATGATTGGTACACTTTTTATTTTCCATATGATATGCAATGATTGGTACACATTTTATTTTCCATATGATATGCAATGAATGGTCCACTTTTTATTTTCCATATTATATGCAATGATTGGTACACTTTTTATTTTCCATATGATATGCAATGTGTGGTACACATTTTATTTTCCATATGATATGCAATGATTGGTACAATTTTTATTTTCCATGTGATATGCAATGATTGGTACACATTTTATTTCCTATATGATATGCAATTATTTGTCCACTTTTTATTTTCTATATGATATGCAATGATTAGTACACATTTTATTTTCCATATGATATGCAATGATTGGTCCACTTTTTATTTTCCATATGATATGCAATGATTGGTACATTTTTTATTTTCCATATGATATGCAATGATTGGTACACTTTTAATTTTCGATATGATATGCAATGATTGGCACACTGTTTATTTTCCATATGATATGCAATGATTGGTACACTTTTTATTTTCCATATTATATGCCATGATTGGTACACATTTCATTTTCCATATGATATGCAATGATTGGTACACATTTCATTTTCCATATAATATGCAATGATTGGTGCACGTTTTATTTTCCATACGATATGTTATGATTGGTACACTTTTTATTTTCCATATGATATGCAATGATTGGTACACTTTTTATTTTCCATATGATATGCAATGATTGGTACACTTTTTATTTTCCATATGATATGCAATGATTGGTACACTTTTGATTTTCCATATGATATGCAATGATTGGTACACTTTTTATTTTCCATATGATATGCAATGATTTGTACACTTTTTATTTTCCATATGATATGCAATGATTGGTACACTTTTTATTTTCCATATAATATGCAATGATTGGTACACTTTTTATTTTCCATATGATATGCAATGATTGGTCCACTTTTTATTTTCCATATGATATGCAATGATTGGTACACATTTTATTTTCCATATGATATGCAATGATTGGTACACTTTTAATTTTCCATATTATATGCAATGATTTGTACACTTTTTATTTTCCATATGATATGCAATGATTGGTACACTTTTTATTTTCCATATGATATGCAATGATTGGTCTACGTTTTCTTTTCCATATGATATGCAATGATTGGCTCACTTTTTATTTTCCATATGATATGCAATGATTGGTACACATTTTATTTTCCATATGATATGCAATGATTGGTACACTTTTTATTTTCCATATGATATGCAATGATTGGTACACATTTTATTTTCCATATGATATGCAATGAATGGTCCACTTTTTATTTTCCATATTATATGCAATGATTGGTACACTTTTTATTTTCCATATGATATGCAATGAGTGGTACACATTTTATTTTCCATATGATATGCAATGATTGGTACAATTTTTATTTTCGATGTGATATGCAATGATTGGTACAAATTTTATTTCCTATATGATATGCAATTATTTGTCCACTTTTTATTTTCTATATGATATGCAATGATTAGTACACATTTTATTTTCCATATGATATGCAATGATTGGTCCACTTTTTATTTTCCATATGATATGCAATGATTGGTACACGTTTTTTTTTCCATATGATATGCAATGATTGGTACACATTTTATTTTCCATATGATATGCAATGATTGGTACACTTTTTATTTTCCATATGATATGCAATGATTGGTAATATTTTATTTTCCATATGATATGCAATGATTGGTACACTTTTTATTTTCCATATGATATGCAATGATTGGTACACTTTTTATTTTCCATATGATATGCAATGATTGGTCCACTTTTAATGTTCCATATGATATGCAATGATTGGTACACATTTTATTTTCCATATGATATGCAATGATTGGTACACATTTAATTTTCCATATTATATGACATGATTGGTACACTTTTTATTTTCCGTATGATATGCAATGATTGGTACACATTTTATTTTCCATATGATATGCAATGATTGGTACACATTTTATTTTCCATATGATATGCAATGATTGGTACACTTTTTATTTTCCATATGATATGAAATGATTGGTACACTTTTTATTTTCCATATAATATGAAATTATTGGTACACATTTATTTTCCATATGATATGCAATGATTGGTACACTTTTTATTTTCCATATGATATGCAATGATTGGTCTTCTTGTTATTTTCCATATGATATGCAATTATTGGTCCACTGTTTATTTTCCATATGATATGCAATCGTTGGTACACATTTTATTTTCCATATGATATGCAATGATTGGTACACTTTTTATTTTCCATATGATATGCAATGATTGGTACACATTGTATGTTCCATATGATATGCAATGATTTGTACGCTTTTTATTTTCCATATGATATGCAATGATTGGTACACATTTTATTTTCCATATGATATGCAATGATTGGTAAACTTTTTATTTTCCATATGATATGCAATGATTGGTCCACTTTTCTTCCATATGATAGGCAATGATTGGTACACATTTTATTTTCCATATGATATGCAATGATTGGTACACTTTTCTTTTCCATATGATAATCAATGATTGGTACACTTTTTACTTTCAATATGATATGCAATGATTGGTCCACTTTTTATTTTCCATATGATATGCAATGATTTGTACACATTTTATTTTCCATATGATATGCAATGATTGGTCCACTTTTTATTTTCCATATGATATGCAATGATTAGTACACTTTTTGTTTTCAATATGATATGCAATGATTGGTCCACTTTTTATTTTCCATATGATATGCAATGATTGGTACACATCTTTTTTTCCATATGATATGCAATGATTGGTACACTTTTTATTTTCCATATGATATGCAATGATTGGTACACTTTTTATTTTCCATATGATATGCAATGATTAGTACACTTTTTATTTTCCATATGATATGCAATGATTGGTCCACTTTTGATTTTCCATATGATATGCAATGATTTGTACACATTTTATTTTCCATATGATATGCAAGATTTGTACACATTTTTTTTTCTATATGATATGCAATGATTTGTACACTTTTTATTTTCCATATGATACGCAATGATTGGTCCACTTTTGATTTTCCATAACATATGCAATGATTTGTACACTTTTTATTATCCATATGATATGCAATGATTTGTACACTTTTTATTTTCCATATGATATGCAATGATTGGTCCACTTTTGATTTTCCATATGATATGCAATGATTTGTACACTTTTTATTTTCCATATGATATGCAATGATTGGTCCACTTTTTATTTTCCATATGATATTCAATGTTTTGTACACATTTTATTTTCCATATGATATGCAATGATTGGTACACTTTTTATTTTCCATATGATATGCAATGATTGGTACACTGTTTATTTTCCATATGATATGCAATGATTTGTACACTTTTTATTTTTCATATGATATGCAATGATTGGTACACTTTTTATTTTCCATATAATACGCAATGATTGGTACACTTTTTATTTTCCATATGATATGCAATGATTGGTCCACTTTTTATTTTCCATAATATGCAATGATTTGTACACATTTTATTTTCCATATGGTATGCAATGATTGGTACACTTTTTATTTTCCATCTGATATGCAATGATTGGTACACATTTTATTTTTTATATGATATGCAATGATTGGTACACTTTTTATTTTCCATACGATATGCAATGATTGGTACACTTTTTATTTTCCATATGATATGCAATGATTGGTCTACTTTTTATTTTCCATATGATATGCAATGATTGGTCCACTGTTTATTTTCCATATGATATGCAATGATTGGTACACATTTTATTTTCCATATGATATGCAATGATTGGAACACTTTTTATTTTCAATATGATATGCAATGATTGGTACACATTTTATTTTCCATATGATATGCAATGAATGGTCCACTTTTTATTTTCCATATGATATGCAATGATTGGTACACTTTTTATTTTCCATATGATATGCAATGATTTGTACACATTTTATTTTCCATATGATATGCAATGATTGGTACACTTTTTATTTTCCATGTGATATGCAATGATTGGTACACATTTTATTTTCTATATGATAGGCAATGATTTGTCCACTTTTTATTTTCTATATGATATGCAATGATTGGTACACATTTTATTTTCCATATGATATGCAATGATTGGTCCACTTTTTATTTTCCATATGATATGCAATGATTGGTACACATTTTATTTTCCATATGATATGCAATGATTGGTACACATTTTATTTTCCATATGATATGCAATGATTGGTACACTTTTTTTTCCATATGATATGCAATGGTTGGTACACTTTTTATTTTCCATATGATATGCAATAATTGGTACACATTTTATTTTCTGTACGATATGCAATGATTGGTCCAATTTTTTTTTACCATATGATATGCAATAATTGGTCCACTTTTTATTTTCCATATGATATGCAATGATTGGTACACGTTTTATTTTCCATATGATATGCAATGATTGGTACACGTTTTATTTTCCATATGATATGCAATGATTGGTCCACATTTTATTTTCCATATGATATGCAATGATTGGTAATATTTTATTTTCTATATGATAACAATGATTGGTACACTTTTTATTTTCCATATGATATGCAATGATTGGTCCACTTTTAATTTTCCATATGATATAAAATGATTGGTACACATTTTATTTTCACTATGATATGCAATGATTGGTACACTTTTTGTTTTCCATATGATATGCAATGATTGGTACACTTGTTATTTTCCACATGATAGGCAATCATTGCTTCACTTTTTATTTTCCATATGATATGCAATGATAGGTACACATTTCATTTTCCATATTATATGACATGATTGGTACACTTTTTATTTTCCGTATGATATGCAATGATTGGTACACATTTTATTTTCCATATGATATGCAATGATTGGTACACTTTTTATTTTTCATATGATATGAAATGATTTGTACACTTTTTATTTTCCATATAATATGCAATTATTGGTACACTTTTTATTTTCCATATGATATGCAATGATTGGTACACTTTTTATTTTCCATATGATATGCAATGATTGGTCTTCTTGTTATTTTCCATATGATATGCAATTATTGGTCCACTGTTTATTTTCCATATGATATGCAATGATTGGTACACATTTTATTTTCCATATGATATGCAATTATTGGTCCACTTTTTATTTTCCATATGATATGACATGATTGGTACACTGTTTATTTTCCATATGATATGCAATGATTTGTACACTTTTTATTTTCCATATGATATGCAATGATTGGTACACTTTTTATTTTCCATATGATATGCAATGATTGGTACACATTTAATTTTTATATGATATGCAATGATTGGTACACTTTTTATTTTCCATATGATATGCAATGATTGGTACACTTTTTATTTTCCATATGATATGCAATGATTGGTCTACTTTTGATTTTCCATATGATATGCAATGATTGGTCCACTTTTTATTTTCCATATGATATGCAATGATTGGTACACATTTTATTTTCCATATGATATGCAATGATTGGAACACTTTTTATTTTCCATATGATATGCAATGATTGGTACACATTTTATTTTCCATATGATATGCAATGAATGGTCCACTTTTTATTTTCCATATGATATTCAATGATTGGTACACTTTTTATTTTCCATATGATATGCAATGTTTGGTACACTTTATTTCCATATGATATGCAACGATTTGTACACTTTTTATTTTCCATATGATATGCAATGATTGGTCAACTGTTTATTTTCCATATGATATGCAATGATTGGTCCACTTTTTATTTTCCATATGATATGCAATGATTGGTACACTTTTTATTTTCAATATGATATGCTATGAGTGGTACACTTGGTGTTTTCCATATGATATGCGATGATTGGTACACTTTTGATTTTCATTATGATAGGCAATGATTGGTACACTTTTTATTTTCCATATGATATGCAATGATTGGTACATTTTTTATTTTCCATATGATATGCAATGATTGGTACACTTTTTAATTTTCCATATGATATGCAATGATTTGTACGCTTTTTATTTTCCATATGATATGCAATGATTGGTACACTTTTTATTTTCCATATGATATGCAATGATTGGTACACATTTTATTTTCCATATGATATGCAATGATTGGTACACTTTTTATTTTCCACATGATATGCAATGATTGGTACACATTTCATTTTCCATATGATATGCAATGATTGGTACACTTTTTATTTTCCATATGATTTGCAATGATTGGTGCACTTTTTATTTTCCATACGATATGCAATGATTGGTACACTTTTTATTTTCAATATGATATGCAATGATTGGTACACTTTTTATTTTCCATATGATATGCAATGATTGGTACACTTTTTATTTTCCATATGATATGCAATGATTGGTCCACTTTTTATTTTCCATATGATATGCAATGATTGGTACACTTTTTATTTTCCATATGATATGCAATGATTGGTACACATTTTATTTTCCATATGATATGCAATGATTGGTACACTTTTTATTTTCCATATGATATGCAATGATTGGTACACTTTTTATTTTCCATATTATATGCAATGATTGGTGCACTTTTTATGTTCCATACGATATGCAATGATTGGTACACTTTTTATTTTCCATATGATATGCAATGATTGGTACACTTTTTATTTTCAATATGATATGCAATGATTGGTACACTTTTTATTTTCCATATGATATGCAATGATTGGTACACTTTTTATTTTCCATATGATATGCAATGATTGGTACACTGTTTATTTTCCATATGATATGCAATGATTGGTACAGTTTTTATTTTCCATATGATATGCAATGATTGGTACACTTTTTATTTTCCATATAATATGCAATTATTGGTACACATTTTATTTTCCATATGATATGCAATGATTGGTACACATTTTATTTTCCATATGATATGCAATGATTGGTACACTTTTTATTTTCAATATGATATGCAATGGTTCGTACACTTTTTATTTTCCATATGATATGCAATAATTGGTACACATTTTATTTTCCGTACGATATGCAATGATTGGTCCACTTATATTTTCCATATGATATGCAATGATTGGTCCACTTTTTATTTTCCATATGATATGCAATGATTGGTACATATTTTATTTTCCATATGATATGCAATGATTGGTCCACTTTTTATTTTCCATATTATATGCAATGATTGGTCCACTTTTTATTTTCCATATCATATGCAATGATTGGTCCACTTTTTATTTTCCATATGATATGCAATGATTTGTACACTTTTTATTTTCCATATGATATGCAATGATTCGTCCACTTTTTATTTTCCATATGATATGCAATGATTGGTACACTTTTTATTTTCCATATGATATGCAATGATTGGTACACATTTCATTTTCCATATTATATGACATGATTGGTACACTTTTTATTTTCCGTATGATATGCAATGATTGGTACACATTTTATTTTCCATATGATATGCAATGATTTGTACACATTTTATTTTCTATATGATATGCAATGATTTGTACACTTTTTTTTTTCCATATGATATGCAATGATTGGTCCACTTTTGATTTTCCATATAATATGCAATTATTGGTACACTTTTTATTGTCCATATGATATGCAATGATTGGTACACTTTTTTTTTTCCATATGATATGCAATGATTGGTACACTTTTTATTTTCCATATGATATGCAATGATTGGTACACATTTTATTTTCCATATGATATGCAATGATTGGTACACTTTTTATTTTCCATATGATATGCAATGGTTCGTACACTTTTTATTTTCCATATGATATGCAATAATTGGTACACATTTTATTTTCCGTACGATATGCAATGATTGGTCCACTTTTTATTTTCCATATGATTGGCAATGATTGGTCCACTTTTGATTTTCCATATAATATGCAATTATTGGTACACTTTTTATTGTCCATATGATATGCAATGATTGGTACACTTTTTTTTTTCCATATTATATGACATGATTGGTACACTTTTTATTTTCCGTATGATATGCAATGATTGGTACACATTTTATTTTCCATATGATATGCAATGATTTGTACACATTTTATTTTCTATATGATATGCAATGATTTGTACACTTTTTTTTTTCCATATGATATGCAATGATTGGTCCACTTTTGATTTTCCATATAATATGCAATTATTGGTACACTTTTTATTGTCCATATGATATGCAATGATTGGTACACTTTTTTTTTTCCATATGATATGCAATGATTGGTACACTTTTTATTTTCCATATGATATGCAATGATTGGTCCACTTGTTATTTTCCATATGATATGCAATTATTGGTCCACTTTTTATTTTCAATATGATATGCAATGATTGGTACACATTTTATTTTCCATATGATATGCAATGATTGGTACACTTTTTATTTTCCATATGATATGCAATGATTGGTACACATTTTATTTTCCATATGATATGCAATGATTGGTCCACTTTTTTTTCCATATGATATGCAATGATTGGTACACATTTTATGTTCGATATGATATGCAATGATTTGTACGCTTTTTATTTTCCATATGATATTCAATGATTGGTACACTTTTGATTTTCCATATGATATGCAATGATTGGTCCACTTTTTATTTTCCATATGATATGCAATGATTGGTACACATTTTATTTTCCATATGATATGCAATGATTGGTACACTTTTTATTTTCCATATGATATGCAATGATTGGTACACATTTTATTTTCCATATGATATGCAATGATTGGTACAATTTTTATTTTCAATACGATATGCAATGATTGGTCCACTTTTTATTATCCATATGATATGCAATGATTTGTACACTTTTTATTTTCCATATGATATGCAATGATTGGTCCACTTTTGATTTTCCATATGATATGCAATGATTTGTACACTTTTTATTTTCCATATGATATGCAATGATTGGTCCACTTTTGATTTTCCATATGATATTCAATGTTTTGTACACATTTTATTTTCCATATGATATGCAATGATTTGTACAATTTGTATTTTCCATATAATATGCAATGATTGGTACACTTTGTATTTTCCATATGATATGACATGATTGGTACTCTTTTTATTTTCCATATGATATGCAATGATTGGTAGACATTTTATTTTCCATTTGCAATGCAATGATTGGTACACTTTTTATTTCCATATGATATGCAATGATTGTTACACTTTTTATTTTCCATATGATATGCAATGATTGGTACACATTTTATTTTCCATATGATATGCAATGATTTGTACACTTTTTATTTTCCATATGATATGCAATGTTGGGTACACTTTATTTCCATATGATATGCAACGATTTGTACACTTTTTATTTTCCATATGATATGCAATGATTGGTCAACTGTTTATTTTCCATATGATATGCAATGATTGGTCAACTTTTTATTTTCCATATGATATGCAATGATTGGTAAACTTTTTATTTTCAATATGATATGCTATGAGTGGTACACTTGGTGTTTTCCATATGATATGCGATGATTGGTACACTTTTGATTTTCCATATGATATGCAATGATTGGTACACTTTTTACTTTCCATATGATATGCAATGATTGGTGCACTTTTTATTATACATACGATATGCAATGATTGGTACACTTTTTATTTTCAATATGATATGCAATGATTGGTACACTTTTTATTTTCTATATGATATGCAATTATTGGTACACTTTTTATTTTCCATATGATATGCAATGATTCGTCCACTTTTTATTTTCCATATGATATGCAATGATTGGTACACATTTTATTTTCCATATGATATGCAATGATTGGTACACATTTTATTTTCCATGTGATATGCAATGATTGGTACACTTTTTATTTTCCATATGATATGCAATGATTGGTACACATATCATTTTCCATATGATATGCAATGATTGGTACACTTTTTATTTTCCATATTATATGCAATGATTGGTGCACTTTTTATGTTCCATACGATATGCAATGATTGGTACACTTTTTATTTTCAATATGATATGCAATGATTGGTACACTTTTTATTTTCAATATGATATGCAATGATTGGTACACTTTTTATTTTCCATATGATATGCAATGATTGGTACACTTTTTATTTTCCATATGATATGCAATGATTGGTACACTGTTTATTTTCCATATGATATGCAATGATTGGTACAGTTTTTATTTTCCATATGATATGCAATGATTGGTACAGTTTTTATTTTCCATATAATATGCAATTATTGGTACACTTTTTATTTTCCATATGATATGCAATGATTGGTCCACTTTTTATTTTCCATATGATATGCAATGATTGGTACACATTTTATTTTCCATATGATATGCAATGATTGGTACACTTTTTATTTTCCATATGATATGCAATGATTGGTACACTTTTTATTTTCCATATGATATGCAATGATTGGTACACTTTTTATTTTCCATATGATATGCAATGATATGTACACTTTTTATTTTCCATATGATATGCAATGATTGGTCCACTTTTTATTTTCCATATGATATGCAATGATTGGTACACTTTTTATTTTCCATATGATATGCAATGAGTGGAACACTTTTTATTTTCCATATGATATGCAATGATTGGTACACATTTTGTTTTCCATATGATATGCAATGATTGGTACACTTTTTATTTTCCATATGATATGCAGTGATTGGTCCACTTTTTATTTTCCATATGATATGCAATGATTGGTACACATTTTTTTTTCCATATGATATGCAATGATTGGTACACTATTTATTTTCCATATGATATGCAATGATTGGTACACATTTTATTTTCAATATGATATGCAATGATTTGTCCACTTTTTTTTCCATATGATATGCAATGATTGGTACACATTTTATTTTCCATATGATATGCAATGATTGGTCCACTTTTTATTTTCCATAGGATATGCAATGATTGGTACACATTTTATTTTCCATATGATATTCAATGATTGGTCAACTTTTGATTTTCCATATGATATGCAATGATTGGTACACTTTTTATTTTCCATATGATATGCAATAATTTGTACACATTTTATTTTCCGTACGATATGCAATGATTGGTCCACTTTTTATTTTCCATATGATATGCAATGATTGGTCCACTTTTTATTTTCCATATGATATGCAATGATTGGTACATATTTTATTTTCCATATGATATGCAATGATTCGTCCACTTGTTATTTTCCATATTATATGCAATGATTGGTCCACTTTTTATTTTCCATATGATATGCAATGATTGGTCCACTTTTAATTTTCCATATGATATGCAATGATTGGTACACATTTTATTTTCCATATGATATGCAATGATTGGTACACTTTTTATTTTCCATATGATATGCAATGATTGGTACACTTTTTATTTTCCATATGATATGCAATGATTGGTTCACTTTTTATTTTCCATATGATATGCAATGATTGGTACACATTTCATTTTCCATATTATATGACATGATTGGTACACTTTTTATTTTCCGTATGATATGCAATGATTGGTACACATTTTATTTTCCATATGATATGCAATGATTTGTACACATTTTATTTTCTATATGATATGCAATGATTTGTACACTTTTTTTTCCATATGATATGCAATGATTGGTACACTTTTTATTTTCCATATAATATGCAATTATTGGTACACTTTTTATTGTCCATATGATATGCAATGATTGGTACACTTTTTATTTTCCATATGATATGCAATGATTGGTACACTTTTTATTTTCCATATGATATGCAATGATTGGTCCACTTGTTATTTTCCATATGATATGCAATTATTGGTCCACTTTTTATTTTCCATATGATATGCAATGATTGGTACACATTTTATTTTCCATATGATATGCAATGATTGGTACACTTTTTATTTTCCATATGATATGCAATGATTGGTACACATTTTATTTTCCATATGATATGCAATGATTGGTCTACTTTTTTTTCCATATGATATGCAATGATTGGTACACTTTTTATTTTCCATATGATATGCAATGATTTGTACGCTTTTTATTTTCCATATGATATTCAATGATTGGTACACTTTTGATTTTCCATATGATATGCAATGATTGGTCCACTTTTTATTTTCCATATGATATGCAATGATTGGTACACATTTTATTTTCCATATGATATGCAATGATTGGTACACTTTTTATTTTCCATATGATATGCAATGATTGGTACACATTTTATTTTCCATATGATATGCAATGATTGGTCCAATTTTTATTTTCAATACGATATGCAATGATTGGTCCACTTTTTATTATCCATATGATATGCAATGATTTGTACACTTTTTATTTTCCATATGATATGCAATGATTGGTCCACTTTTGATTTTCCATATGATATGCAATGATTTGTACACTTTTTATTTTCCATATGATATGCAATGATTGGTACACATTTTATTTTCCATATGATATGCAATGATTTGTACACTTTTTATTTTCCATATGATATGCAATGTTTGGTACACTTTATTTCCATATGATATGCAACGATTTGTACACTTTTTATTTTCCATATGATATGCAATGATTGGTCAACTGTTTATTTTCCATATGATATGCAATGATTGGTCCACTTTTTATTTTCCATATGATATGCAATGATTTGTACACTTTTTATTTTCAATATGATATGCTATGAGTGGTACACTTGGTGTTTTCCATATGATATGCGATGATTGGTACACTTTTGATTTTCCATATGATAGGCAATGATTGGTACACTTTTTATTTTCCATATGATATGCAATGATTGGTACATTTTTTATTTTCCATATGATATGCAATGATTGGTACACTTTTTATTTTCCATATGATATGCAATGATTTGTACACTTTTTATTATCCATATGATATGCAATGATTGGTACATTTTTTATTTTCCATATGATATGCAATGATTGGTACACATTTTATTTTCCATATGATATGCAATGATTGGTACACTTTTTATTTTCCATATGATATGCAATGATTGGTACACATTTCATTTTCCATATGATATGCAATGATTGGTACACTTTTTATTTTCCATATCATATGCAATGATTGGTGCACTTTTTATTTTCCATACGATATGCAATGATTAGTACACTTTTTATTTTCAATATGATATGCAATGATTGGTACACTTTTTATTTTCCATATGATATGCAATGATTGGTACACTTTTTATTTTCCATATGATATGCAATGATTGGTCCACTTTTTATTTTCCATATGATATGCAATGATTGGTACACTTTTTATTTTCCATATGATATGCAATGATTGGTACACATTTTATTTTCCATATGATATGCAATGATTGGTACACTTTTTATTTTCCATATGATATGCAATGATTGGTACACATTTCATTTTCCATATGATATGCAATGATTGGTACACATTTTATTTTCCATATGATATGCAATGATTGGTGCACTTTTTATGTTCCATACGATATGCAATGATTGGTACACTTTTTATTTTCCATATGATATGCAATGATTGGTACACTTTTTATTTTCAATATGATATGGAATGATTGGTACACTTTTTATTTTCCATATGATATGCAATGATTGGTACACTTTTTATTTTCCATATGATATGCAATGATTGGTACACTGTTTATTTTCCATATGATATGCAATGATTGGTACAGTTTTTATTTTCCATATGATATGCAATGATTGGTACACTTTTTATTTTCCATATAATATGCAATTATTGGTACACTTTTTATTTTCCATATGATATGCAATGATTGGTCCACTTTTTATTTTCCATATGATATGCAATGATTGGTACACATTTTATTTTCCATATGATATGCAATGATTGGTACACTTTTTATTTTCCATATGATATGCAATGATTGGTACACTTTTTATTTTCAATATGATATGCAATTATTGGTACACTTTTTATTTTCCATATGATATGCAATGATTGGTCCACTTTTTATTTTCCATATGATATGCAATGATTGGTCCACTTTTTATTTTCCATATGATATGCAATGATTGGTACACATTTTATTTTCCATATGATATGCAATGATTGGAACACTTTTTATTTTCCATATGATATGCAATGATTGGTACACATTTTGTTTTCCATATGATATGCAATGATTAGTCCACTTTTTATTTTCCATATGATATGCAGTGATTGGTCCACTTTTTATTTTCCATATAATATGCAATTATTGGTACACATTTTATTTTCCATATGATATGCAATGATTGGTACACTATTTATTTTCCATATGATATGCAATGATTGGTACACATTTTATTTTCAATATGATATGCAATGATTTGTCCACTTTTTTTTTCCATATGATATGCAATGATTGGTACACATTTTATTTTCCATATGATATGCAATGAGTGGTCCACTTGTTATTTTCCATATGATATGCAATGATTGGTACACATTTTATTTTCCATATAATATTCAATGATTGGTCCACTTTTGATTTTCCATATGATATGCAATGATTGGTACACTTTTTATTTTCCATATGATATGCAATGGTTCGTACAATTTTGTTGTTTTCCATATGATATGCAATAATTGGTACACATTTTATTTTCCGTACGATATGCAATGATTGGTCCAATTTTTATTTTCCATATGATATGCAATGATTGGTCCACTTTTTATTTTCCATATGATATGCAATGATAGGTACATATTTTATTTTCCATATGATATGCAATGATTGGTCCACTTTTTATTTTCCATATGATATGCAATGATTTGTCAACTTTTTATTTTCCCTATTATATGCAATGATTGGTACACTTTTTATTTTCCATATTATATGCAATGATTGGTACACTTTTTATTTTCCATATGATACGCAATGATTGGTACACTTTTTATTTTCGATATGATATGCAATGATTGGTACACTTTTTATTTTCCATATGATATGCTTTGAGTGGTACACTTGGTGTTTTCCATATGATATGCAATGATTGGTACATTTTTTATTTTCCATATGATATGCAATGATTTGTACACTTTTTATTTTCCATATGATATGCAATGATTGGTACACTTTTTATTTTCCATATGATATGCAATGATTGGAACACTTTTTAATTTTCCATATGATATGCAATGATTTGTACACTTTTTATTTTCCATATGATATGCAATGATTGGTACACTTTTTATTTTCGCTATGATATGCAATGATTGGTACACATGTTATTTTCCATATGATATGCAATGATTGGTACACTTTTTATTTTCCATATGATATGCTATGATTGGTACACATTTCATTTTCCATAGAATATGCAATGATTGGTACACTTTTTACTTTCCATATGATATGCAATGATATGTGCACTTTTTATTTTCCATACGATATGCAATGATTGGTACACTTTTTATTTTCAATATGATAAGCAATGATTGGTACACTTTTTATTTTCCATACGATATGCAATGATTGGTACACTTTTTATTTTCCATATGATATGCAATGATTGGTCCACTTTTTATTTTCCATATGATATGCAATGATTGGTACACTTTTTATTTTCCATATGATATGCAATGATTGGTACACATTTTATTTTCCATATGATATGCAATGATTGGTACACTTTTTATTTTCCATATGATATGCAATGATTGGTACACATTTCATTTTCCATATGATATGCAATGATTGGTACACTTTTTATTTTCCATATGATATGACATGATTGGTGCACTTGTTATGTTCCATACGATATGCAATGATTGGTACACTGTTTATTTTCCATATGATATGCCATGATTGGTACACTTTTTATTTTCAATATGATATGCAATGATTGGTACACTTTTTATTTTCCATATGATATGCAATGATTGGTACACTTTTTATTTTCCATATGATATGCAATGATTGGTACACTGTTTGTTTTCCATATGATATGCAATGATTGGTACACTTTTTATTTTCCATATTATATGCAATGATTGGTACACTTTTTATTTTCCATATGATACGCAATGATTGGTACACTTTTTATTTTCGATATGATATGCAATGATTGGTACACTTTTTATTTTCCATATGATATGCTTTGAGTGGTACACTTGGTGTTTTCCATATGATATGCAATGATTGGTACATTTTTTATTTTCCATATGATATGCAATGATTTGTACACTTTTTATTTTCCATATGATATGCAATGATTGGTACACTTTTTATTTTCCATATGATATGCAATGATTGGAACACTTTTTAATTTTCCATATGATATGCAATGATTTGTACACTTTTTATTTTCCATATGATATGCAATGATTGGTACACTTTTTATTTTCGCTATGATATGCAATGATTGGTACACATGTTATTTTCCATATGATATGCAATGATTGGTACACTTTTTATTTTCCATATGATATGCTATGATTGGTACACATTTCATTTTCCATAGAATATGCAATGATTGGTACACTTTTTACTTTCCATATGATATGCAATGATATGTGCACTTTTTATTTTCCATACGATATGCAATGATTGGTACACTTTTTATTTTCAATATGATAAGCAATGATTGGTACACTTTTTATTTTCCATACGATATGCAATGATTGGTACACTTTTTATTTTCCATATGATATGCAATGATTGGTCCACTTTTTATTTTCCATATGATATGCAATGATTGGTACACTTTTTATTTTCCATATGATATGCAATGATTGGTACACATTTAATTTTCCATATGATATGCAATGATTGGTACACTTTTTATTTTCCATATGATATGCAATGATTGGTACACATTTCATTTTCCATATGATATGCAATGATTGGTACACTTTTTATTTTCCATATGATATGCAATGATTGGTGCACTTGTTATGTTCCATACGATATGCAATGATTGGTACACTGTTTATTTTCCATATGATATGCCATGATTGGTACACTTTGTATTTTCCATATGATATGCAATTATTTGTACACTTTTTATTTTCCATATGATATGCAATGATTGGTACACTTTTTATTTTCCATATGATATGCAATGATTGGTACACTTTTTATTTTCCATATGATATGCAATGATTGGTCCACTTTTTATTTTCCATATGATATGCAATGATTGGTACACATTTTATTTTCCATATGATATGCAATGATTGGAACACTTTTTATTTTCCATATGATATGCAATGATTGGTACACAATTATTTTTCCATATGATATGCAATGATTGGTCCACTTTTTATTTTCCATATGATATGCAATGATTGGTCCACTTTTTATTTTCCATATGATATGCAATTATTGGTACACATTTTATTTTCCATATGATATGGAATGATTAGTACACTTTTTATTTTCCATATGATATGCAATGATTGGTACACATTTTATTTTCAATATGATATGAAATGATTTGTCCACTTTTTATTTTCCATATGATATGCAATGATTGGTACACATTTTATTCTCAATATGATATGCAATGATTGGTCCACTTTTTATTTTCCATATGATATGCAATGATTGGTACACATTTTATTTTCCATATGATATGCAATGATTGGTACACATTTTATTTTCTATATGATATGCAATGATTGGTACACTTTTTATTTTCCATATGATATGCAATGGTTCGTACACTTTTTATTTTCCATATGATATGCAATAATTGGTACACATTTTATTTTCCGTACGATATGCAATGATTTGTACACTTTTTATTTTCCATATGATATGCAATGATTGGTCCACTTTTTATTATCCATATGATATGCAATGATTGGTACACTTTTTATTTTCCATATGATATGCAATGATTGGTACACATTTTATTTTCCATATGATATGCAATGATTGGTACACTTTTTATTTTCCATATGATATGCAATGATTGGTACACATTTCATTTTCCATATGATATGCAATGATTGGTACACTTTTTATTTTCCATATGATATGCAATGATTGGTGCACTTTTTATTTTCCATACGATATGCAATGATTAGTACACTTTTTATTTTCAATATGATATGCAATGATTGGTACACTTTTTATTTTCCATATGATATGCAATGATTGGTACACTTTTTATTTTCCATATGATATGCAATGATTGGTCCACTTTTTATTTTCCATATGATATGCAATGATTGGTACACTTTTTATTTTCCATATGATATGCAATGATTGGTACACATTTTATTTTCCATATGATATGCAATGATTGGTACACTTTTTATTTTCCATATGATATGCAATGATTGGTACACATTTCATTTTCCATATGATATGCAATGATTGGTACACATTTTATTTTCCATATGATATGCAATGATTGGTGCACTTTTTATGTTCCATACGATATGCAATGATTGGTACACTTTTTATTTTCCATATGATATGCAATGATTGGTACACTTTTTATTTTCAATATGATATGCAATGATTGGTACACTTTTTATTTTCCATATGATATGCAATGATTGGTACACTTTTTATTTTCCATATGATATGCAATGATTGGTACACTGTTTATTTTCCATATGATATGCAATGATTGGTACAGTTTTTATTTTCCATATGATATGCAATGATTGGTACACTTTTTATTTTCCATATAATATGCAATTATTGGTACACTTTTTATTTTCCATATGATATGCAATGATTGGTCCACTTTTTATTTTCCATATGATATGCAATGATTGGTACACATTTTATTTTCCATATGATATGCAATGATTGGTACACTTTTTATTTTCCATATGATATGCAATGATTGGTACACTTTTTATTTTCCATATGATATGCAATTTTTGGTACACTTTTTATTTTCCATATGATATGCAATGATTGGTCCACTTTTTATTTTCCATATGATATGCAATGATTGGTACACTTTTTATTTTCCATATGATATGCAATGATTGGTACACATTTTATTTTCCATATGATATGCAATGATTGGAACACTTTTTATTTTCCATATGATATGCAATGATTGGTACACATTTTGTTTTCCATATGATATGCAATGATTAGTCCACTTTTTATTTTCCATATGATATGCAGTGATTGGTCCACTTTTTATTTTCCATATAATATGCAATTATTGGTACACATTTTATTTTCCATATGATATGCAATGATTGGTACACTATTTATTTTCCATATGATATGCAATGATTGGTACACATTTTATTTTCAATATGATATGCAATGATTTGTCCACTTTTTTTTTTCCATATGATATGCAATGATTGGTACACATTTTATTTTCCATATGATATGCAATGAGTGGTCCACTTGTTATTTTCCATATGATATGCAATGATTGGTACACATTTTATTTTCCATATAATATTCAATGATTGGTCCACTTTTGATTTTCCATATGATATGCAATGATTGGTACACTTTTTATTTTCCATATGATATGCAATGGTTCGTACAATTTTGTTGTTTTCCATATGATATGCAATAATTGGTACACATTTTATTTTCCGTACGATATGCAATGATTGGTCCAATTTTTATTTTCCATATGATATGCAATGATTGGTCCACTTTTTATTTTCCATATGATATGCAATTATAGGTACATATTTTATTTTCCATATGATATGCAATGATTGGTCCACTTTTTATTTTCCATATGATATGCAATGATTGGTCAACTTTTTATTTTCCCTATTATATGCAATGATTGGTACACTTTTTATTTTCCATATTATATGCAATGATTGGTACACTTTTTATTTTCCATATGATACGCAATGATTGGTACACTTTTTATTTTCGATATGATATGCAATGATTGGTACACTTTTTATTTTCCATATGATATGCTTTGAGTGGTACACTTGGTGTTTTCCATATGATATGCAATGATTGGTACATTTTTTATTTTCCATATGATATGCAATGATTTGTACACTTTTTATTTTCCATATGATATGCAATGATTGGTACACTTTTTATTTTCCATATGATATGCAATGATTGGAACACTTTTTAATTTTCCATATGATATGCAATGATTTGTACACTTTTTATTTTCCATATGATATGCAATGATTGGTACACTTTTTATTTTCGCTATGATATGCAATGATTGGTACACATGTTATTTTCCATATGATATGCAATGATTGGTACACTTTTTATTTTCCATATGATATGCTATGATTGGTACACATTTCATTTTCCATAGAATATGCAATGATTGGTACACTTTTTACTTTCCATATGATATGCAATGATATGTGCACTTTTTATTTTCCATACGATATGCAATGATTGGTACACTTTTTATTTTCAATATGATAAGCAATGAATGGTAAAATTTTTTTTTTTCCATACGATATGCAATGATTGGTACACTTTTTATTTTCCATATGATATGCAATGATTGGTCCACTTTTTATTTTCCATATAATATGCAATGATTGGTACACTTTTTATTTTCCATATGATATGCAATGATTGGTACACATTTTATTTTCCATATGATATGCAATGATTGGTACACTTTTTATTTTCCATATGATATGCAATGATTGGTACACATTTCATTTTCCATATGATATGCAATGATTGGTACACTTTTTATTTTCCATATGATATGCAATGATTGGTGCACTTGTTATGTTCCATACGATATGCAATGATTGGTACACTGTTTATTTTCCATATGATATGCCATGATTGGTACACTTTTTATTTTCAATATGATATGCAATGATTGGTACACTTTTTATTTTCCATATGATATGCAATGATTGGTACACTTTTTATTTTCCATATGATATGCAATGATTGGTACACTGTTTGTTTTCCATATGATATGCAATGATTGGTACACTTTTTATTTTCCATATGATATGCAATGATTGGTACACTTTCTATTTTCGATATAATATGCAATTATTGGTACACTTTTTATTTTCCATATGATATGCAATGATTGGTCCACTTTTTATTTTCCATATGATATTCAATGATTGGTACACTTTTTATTTTCCATATGATATGCAATGATTGGTACACTTTTTATTTTCCATATGATATGCAATGATTGGTACACTTTTTATTTTCCATATGATATGCAATGATTGGTCCACTTTTTATTTTCCATATGATATGCAATGATTGGTACACATTTTATTTTCCATATGATATGCAATGATTTGTCCACTTTTTATTTTCCATATGATATGCAATGATTGGTACACATTTTATTCTCAATATGATATGCAATGATTGGTCCACTTTTTATTTTCCATATGATATGCAATGATTGGTACACATTTTATTTTCCATATGATATGCAATGATTGGTACACATTTTATTTTCTATATGATATGCAATGATTGGTACACTTTTTATTTTCCATATGATATGCAATGGTTCGTACACTTTTTATTTTCCATATGATATGCAATAATTGGTACACATTTTATTTTCCGTACGATATGCAATGATTTGTACACTTTTTATTTTCCATATGATATGCAATGATTGGTCCACTTTTTATTTTCAATATAATATGCAATGATTGGTACATATTTTATTTTCCATATGATATGCAATGATTGGCCCACTTTTTATTTTCCATATTATATGCAATGATTGATCCACTATTTATTTTCCATATGATATGCAATGATTGGTCCACTTTTAATTTTTTATATGATATGCAATGATTGGTACACATTTTATTTTCCATATGATATGCAATGATTGGTACACTTTTTATTTTCCATATGATATGCAATGATTGGTACACTTTTTATTTTCCATATGATATGCAATTATTGGTTCACTTTTTATTTTCCATATGATATGCAATGATTGGTACACATTTCATTTTCCATATTATAGTACATGATTGGTACACTTTTTATTTTCCGTATGATATGCAATGATTGGTACACATTTTATGTTCAATATGATATGCAATGATTGGTACACATTTTATGTTCCATATGATATGCAATGATTTGTACGCTTTTTATTTGTCCATATGATATGCAATGATTGGTACACATTTTATTTTCCATATGATATGCAATGATTGGTACACATTTTATTTTCCATATGATATGCAATGATTGGTACACATTTTATTTTCAATATGATATGCAATGATTGGTACACTTTTTATTTTCCATATGATATGCAATGATTGGTACACATTTTATTTTCCATATGATATGCAATGATTGGTACACATTTTATTTTCCATATGATATGCAATGATTGGTACACATTTTATTTTCAATATGATATGCAATGATTGGTACACTTTTTATTTTCCATATGATATGCAATGATTGGTACACATTTTATTTTCCATATGATATGCAATGATTGGTACACTTTTTATTTTCCATATGATATGTAATTATTGGTCCACTTTTTATTTTCCATATGATATGCAATGATTTGTACACATTTTATTTTCCATATGATATGCAATGATTGGTACACATTTTATTTTCCATATGATATGCAATGATTGGTACACATTTTATTTTCCATATGATATGCAATGATTGGTACACTTTTTATTTTCCATATGATATGCAATGATTGGTACACATTTCATTTTCCATAGAATATGCAATGATTGGTACACTTTTTATTTTCCATATGATATGCAATGATATGTGCACTTTTTATTTTCCATACGATATGCAATGATTGGTACACTTTTTATGTTCAATATGATATGCAATGATTGGTACACTTTTTATTTTCCATATGATATGCAATGATTGGTACACTTTTTATTTTCCATATGATATGCAATGATTGGTCCACTTTTTGTTTTCCATATGATATGCAATGATTGGTACACTTTTTATTTTCCATATGATATGCAATGATTGGTACACATTTTATTTTCCATATGATATGCAATGATTGGTACACTTTTTATTTTCCATATGATATGCAATGATTGGTACACATTTCATTTTCCATATGATATGCAATGATTGGTACACTTTTTATTTTCCATATGATATGCAATGATTGGTGCACTTGTTATGTTCCATACGATATGCAATGATTGGTACACTTTTTCTTTTCCATATGATATGCCATGATTGGTACACTTTTTATTTTCAATATGATATGCAATGATTGGTACACTTTTTATTTTCCATATGATATGCAATGATTGGTACACTTTTTATTTTCCATATGATATGCAATGATTGGTACACTGTTTGTTTTCCATATGATATGCAATGATTGGTACACTTTTTATTTTCCATATGATATGCAATGATTGGTACACTTTTAATTTTCGATATAATATGCAATTATTGGTACACTTTTTATTTTCCATATGATATGCAATGATTGGTCCACTTTTTATTTTCCATATGATATGCAATGATTGGTACACATTTTATTTTCCATATGATATGCAATGATTGGTACACTTTTTATTTTCCATATGATATGCAATGATTTGTACACTTTTTATTTTCCATATGATATGCAATGATTGGTACACTTTTTATTTTCCATATGATATGAAATGATTGGTACACTTTTTATTTTCCATATGATATGCAATGATTGGTACACAATTATTTTTCCATATGATATGCAATGATTGGTCCACTTTTTATTTTCCATATGATATGCAATGATTGGTCCACTTTTTATTTTCCATATGATATGCAATTATTGGTACACATTTTATTTTCCATATGATATGGAATGATTGGTACACTTTTTATTTTCCATATGATATGCAATGATTTGTACACATTTTATTTTCAATATGATATGCAATGATTTGTCCACTTTTTATTTTCCATATAATATGCAATGATTGGTACACATTTTATTTTCAATATGATATGCAATGATTGGTCCACTTTTTATTTTCCATATGATATGCAATGATTGGTACACATTTTATTTTCCATATGATATGCAATGATTGGTACACTTTTTATTTTCCATATGATATGCAATGATTGGTACACTTTTTATTTTCCATATGATATGCAATGGTTCGTACACTTTTTATTTTCCATATGATATGCAATAATTGGTACACATTTTATTTTCCGTACGATATGCAATGATTTGTACACTTTTTATTTTCCATATGATATGCAATGATTGGTCCACTTTTTATTTTCCATATGATATGCAATGATTGGTACATATTTTATTTTCCACATGATATGCAATGATTGGTCCACTTTTTATTTTCCATATTATATGCAATGATTGATCCACTATTTATTTTCCATATGATATGCAATGATTGGTCCACTTTTAATTTTCCATATGATATGCAATGATTGGTACACATTTTATTTTCCATATGATATGCAATGATTGGTACACTTTTTATTTTCCATATGATATGCAATGATTGGTACACTTTTTATTTTCCATATGATATGCAATGATTGGTTCACTTTTTATTTTCCATATGATATGCAATGATTGGTACACATTTCATTTTCCATATTATATGACATGATTGGTACACTTTTTATTTTCCGTATGATATGCAATGATTGGTACACATTTTATGTTCCATATGATATGCAATGATTGGTACACATTTTATGTTCCATATGATATGCAATGATTTGTACGCTTTTTATTTTCCATATGATATGCAATGATTGGTACACATTTTATTTTCCATATGATATGCAATGATTGGTACACATTTTATTTTCCATATGATATGCAATGATTGGTACACATTTTATTTTCAATATGATATGCAATGATTGGTACACTTTTTATTTTCCATATGATATGCAATGATTGGTACACATTTTATTTTCCATATGATATGCAATGATTGGTACACATTTTATTTTCCATATGATATGCAATGATTGGTACACATTTTATTTTCAATATGATATGCAATGATTGGTACACTTTTTAAGTTCCATATGATATGCAATTATTGGTACACATTTTATTTTCCATATGATATGCAATGATTGGTACACTTTTTATTTTCCATATGATATGCAATGATTGGTACACTTTTTATTTTCCATATGATATGCAATGATTGGTACACTTTTTATTTTCCATATGATATGCAATGATTGGTACACTTTTTATTTTCCATATGATATGCAATGATTGGTACACATTTTATTTTCCATATGATATGCAATGATTGGTACACATTTTATTTTCCATATGATATGCAATGATTGGTACACATTTTATTTTCCATATGATATGCAATGATTGGTACACATTTTATTTTCCATATGATATGCAATGATTGGTACACTTTTTATTTTCCATATGATATTCAATGATTGGTAAACATTTTATTTTCAATATGATATGCAATGATTGGTACACATTTTATTTTCCATATGATATGCAATGATTGGTACACATTTTATTTTCAATATGATATGCAATGATTGGTACACTTTTTATTTTCCATATGATATGCAATGATTTGTACACTTTTTATTTTCCATATGATATGCAATGATTGGTACACTTTTTATTTTCCATATAATATGCAATTATTGGTACACTTTTTATTGTCCATATGATATGCAATGATTGGTACACTTTTTATTTTCCATATTGTATGCAATGATTGGTACACTTTTTATTGTCAATGTGATATGCAATGATTGGTCCACTTGTTATTTTCCATATGATATGCAATTATTGGTCCACTTTTTATTTTCCATATGATATGCAATGATTGGTACACATTTTATTTTCCATATTATATGCAATGATTGGTCCACTTTTTATTTTCCATATGATATGCAATGATTGGTACACATTTTATTTTCCATATGATATGCAATGATTGGTCCACTTTTTTTTTCCATATGATATGCAATGATTGGTACACATTTTATGTTCCATATGATATGCAATGATTTGTACGCTTTTTATTTTCCATATGATATTCAATGATTGGTACACTTTTGATTTTCCATATGATATGCAATGATTGGTACACTTTTTATTTTCCATATGATATGCAATGGTTGGTACACTTTTTATTTTCCATATGATATGCAATGATTGGTACACATTTTATTTTCCATATGATATGCAATGATTGGTACACTTTTTATTTTCCATATGTAATGCAATGGTTCGTACACTTTTTATTTTCCATATGATATGCAATAATTGGTACACATTTTATTTTCCGTACGATATGCAATGATTGGTCCACTTTTTATTTTCCATATGATATGCAATGATTGGTCCACTTTTTATTTTCCATATGATATGCAATGATTGGTACATATTTTATTTTCCATATGATATGCAATGATTGGTACACATTTTATTTTCCATATGATATGCAATGATTGGTACACTTTTTATTTTCCATATGATATGCAATGATTGGTACACTTTTTATTTTCCATATGATATGCAATGATTGGTTCACTTTTTATTTTCCATATGATATGCAATTATTGGTACACATTTCATTTTCCATATTATATGACATGATTGGTACACTTTTTATTTTCCGTATGATATGCAATGATTGGTACACATTTTATGTTCCATATGATATGCAATGATTGGTACACATTTTATGTTCCATATGATATGCAATGATTAGTACACATTTTATTTTCAATATGATATGCAATTATTGGTACACATTTTATTTTCCATATGATATGCAATGATTGGTACACATTTTATTTTCAATATGATATGCAATGATTGGTACACTTTTTATTTTCCATATGATATGCAATGATTTGTACACTTTTTATTTTCCATATGATATGCAATGATTGGTACACTTTTTATTTTCCATATAATATGCAATTATTGGTACACTTTTTATAGTCCATATGATATGCAATGATTGGTACACTTTTTATTTTCCATATGATATGCAATGATTGGTACCATTTTTATTGTCAATGTGATATGCAATGATTGGTCCACTTGTTATTTTCCATATGATATGCAATTATTGGTCCACTTTTTATTTTCCATATGATATGCAATGATTGGTACACATTTTATTTTCCATATGTAATGCAATGGTTCGTACACTTTTTATTTTCCATATGATATGCAATAATTGGTACACATTTTATTTTCCGTACGATATGCAATGATTGGTACTCTTTTTATTTTCCATATGATATGCAATGGTTGGTACACTTTTTATTTTCCATATGATATGCAATAATTGGTACACATTTTATTTTCCATATGATATGCAATGATTGGTACAATTTTTATTTTCCATATGATATGCAATGGTTGGTACACTTTTTATTTTCCATATGATATGCAATGGTTGGTACACTTTTTATTTTCCATATGATATGCAATGATAGGTACACATTTTATTTTCCATATGATATGCAATGATTGGTACACTGTTTATTTTCCATATGATATGCAATGATTGGTACACATTTTATTTTCCATATGATATGCAATGATTGGTACAATTTTTATTTTCAATACGATAGCAATGATTGGTCCACTTTTGATTTTCCATATAATATGCAATGATTGGTACACTTTTTATTTTCTATATGATATGCAATGATTGGTACACATTTTTTTTTCCATATGATATGCAATGATTCGTACACATTTTATTTTCCATATGATATGCAATGATTTGTCCACTTTTTATTTTCCATATGATATGCAATGATTGGTACACATTTTTTTCCATATGATATGCAATAACTGGTGCACTTTTTATGTTCCATACGATATGCAATGATTGGTACACTTTTTATTTTCCATATGATATGCAATGATTGGTACACCTTTAATTTTCCATATGATTTGCAATGATTGGTACACTTTTTATTTTCCATATGATATGCAATGATTGGTACACTTTTTATTTTCCATATGATATGCAATGATTGGTACACTGTTTATTTTCCATATGATATGCAATGATTGGTACAGTTTTTGTTTTCCATATGATATGCAATGATTGGTACACTTTTTATTTTCCATATGATATGCAATGATTGGTACACTTTTTATTAGCCATATGATATGCAATGATTGGTCCACTTTTTATTTTCCATATGATATGCAATGATTGGTCCACTTTTTATTTTCCATATGATATGCAATGATTGGTCCACTTTTTATTTTTCATATGATATGCAATTATTGGTACACATTTTATTTTCCATATGATATGCAATGATTGGTACACTTTTTTTTCCATATGATATGCAATGATTGTTACACATTTGTTTTTCCATATGATATGTAATGATAGGTACACTTTTTATTTTCCATATGATATGCAATGATTGGGACACATTTTATTTTCCATATGATATGCAATGATTGGTCCACTTTTTATTTTCCATATTATATGCAATGATTGGTACACATTTTATTTTCCATATGATATGCAATGATTGGTACACATTTTATTTTCCATATGATATGCAATGATTGGTCCACTTTTTATTTTCCATATGATATGCAATGGTTGGTACACTTTTTATTTTCCATATGATATGCAATAATTGGTACACATTTTATTTTCCGTACGATATGCAATGATTGGTACACTTTTTATTTTCCATATGATATGCAATGATTGGTCCACTTTTTATTTTCCATATGATATGCAATGATTGGTACATAGTTTATTTTCCATATGATATGCAATGATTGGTCCACTTTTTATTTTCCATATGATATGCAATTATTCGTCCACTTTTTATTCTCAATATGATATGCAATGATTGGTCTACTTTTAATTTTCCATATGATATGCAATGATTGGTACACATTTTTTTTTCCATATGATATGCAATGATTGGTACACATTTTGTTTTCCATATGATATGCAATGATTGGTCCACTTTTTATTTTCCATATGATATGCAATGATTGGTCCATTTTTATTTTCCATATGATATGCAATGATTGGTACACATCTTATTTTCCATATGATATGCAATGATTTTTACACTTTTTATTTTCAATACGATATGCAATGATTGGTACACATTTTATTTTCCATATGATATGCAATGATTGGTACACTTTTTATTTTCCATATGATATGCAATGATTGGTACACTTTTTATTTTCCATATTATATGCAATGATTGGTCCACATTTCATTTTCCATATGATATGCTATGATTGGTACACTTTTTGTTTTCCATATGATATGCAATGATTGCTACACAGTTTGTTTTCCATATGATATGCAATGATTGGTCCACTTTTTATTTTCCATATGATATGCAATGATTGGTACATTTTTTATTTTCCATATGATGTGCAATGATTGGTCCACTTTTTATTTTCCATATGATATGCAATGATTGGTCCACGTTTTATTTTCCATATGATATGCAATGATTGGTCCACTTTTGATTTTCCATATGATATGCAATGATTGGTACACATTTTAGTTTCCATATGATATGCAATGATTGGTACACATTTCATTTTCCATATGATATGCAATGATTGGTACACTTTTTATTTTCCATATGATATGCAATGATTGGTGCACTTTTTATTTTCCATACGATATGCAATGATTGTTACACTTTTTATTTTCCATATGATATGCAATGATTGGTACACTTTTTATTTTCCATATGATATGCAATGATTGGTACACTTTTTGTTTTCCATATGATATGCAATGATTGGTACAAATTTTATTTTCCGTATGATATGCAATGATTGGTACACTGTTTATTTTCCATATGATATGCAATGATTGGTACACTTTTTATTTTCCATATGATATGCAATGATTGGTCCACTTTTTATTTTCCATATGATATTCAATTATTGGTACACTTTTTATTTTCCATATGATATGCAATGATTTGTACACTTTTTATTTTCCATATGATATGCAATGATTGGTACACATTTTATTTTCCATATGATATGCAATGATTGGTACACTTTTTGTTTTCCAATATGATATGCAATGATTGGTACACTTTTTATTTTCAATATGATATGCAATGATTTGTAGACTTTTTATTTTCCATATGATATGCAATGATTGGTCCACTTTATATTTTCCATATTATATGCAATGATTGGCCCACTTTTTTTTTTCCATATGATATGCAATGATTGGTACACATTTTATTTTCCATATGATATGCAATGATTGGAACACTTTTTATTTTCCATATGATATGCAATGATTGGTACACTTTTTATTTTCCATATGATATGCAATGATTTGTACACTTTTTATTTTCCATATGATATGCAATTATTGGTACACTTTTTATAGTCCATATGATATGCAATGATTGGTACACTTTTTATTTTCCATATGATATGCAATGATTGGTACAATTTTTATTGTCAATGTGATATGCAATGATTGGTCCACTTGTAATTTTCCATATGATATGCAATTATTGGTCCACTTTTTATTTTCCATATGATATGCAATGATTGGTACACATTTTATTTTCCATATGTAATGCAATGGTTCGTACACTTTTTATTTTCCATATGATATGCAATAATTGGTACACATTTTATTTTCCGTACGATATGCAATGATTGGTACACTTTTTATTTTCCATATGATATGCAATGGTTGGTACACTTTTTATTTTCCATATGATATGCAATAATTGGTACACATTTTATTTTCCATATGATATGCAATGATTGGTACAATTTTTATTTTCCATATGATATGCAATGGTTGGTACACTTTTTATTTTCCATATGATATGCAATGGTTGGTACACTTTTTATTTTCCATATGATATGCAATGATAGGTACACATTTTATTTTCCATATGATATGCAATGATTGGTACACTGTTTATTTTCCATATGATATGCAATGATTGGTACACATTTTATTTTCCATATGATATGCAATGATTGGTACAATTTTTATTTTCAATACGATAGCAATGATTGGTCCACTTTTGATTTTCCATATAATATGCAATGATTGGTACACTTTTTATTTTCTATATGATATGCAATGATTGGTCCACTTTTTTTTTCCATATGATATGCAATGATTCGTACACATTTTATTTTCCATATGATATGCAATGATTTGTCCACTTTTTATTTTCCATATGATATGCAATGATTGGTACACATTTTTTTTCCATATGATATGCAATAACTGGTGCACTTTTTATGTTCCATACGATATGCAATGATTGGTACACTTTTTATTTTCCATATGATATGCAATGATTGGTACACCTTTAATTTTCCATATGATTTGCAATGATTGGTACACTTTTTATTTTCCATATGATATGCAATGATTGGTACACTTTTTATTTTCCATATGATATGCAATGATTGGTACACTGTTTATTTTCCATATGATATGCAATGATTGGTACAGTTTTTGTTTTCCATATGATATGCAATGATTGGTACACTTTTTATTTTCCATATGATATGCAATGATTGGTACACTTTTTATTAGCCATATGATATGCAATGATTGGTCAACTTTTTATTTTCCATATGATATGCAATGATTGGTCCACTTTTTATTTTCCATATGATATGCAATGATTGGTCCACTTTTTATTTTTCATATGATATGCAATTATTGGTACACATTTTATTTTCCATATGATATGCAATGATTGGTACACTTTTTTTTCCATATGATATGCAATGATTGTTACACATTTGTTTTTCCATATGATATGTAATGATAGGTACACTTTTTATTTTCCATATGATATGCAATGATTGGGACACATTTTATTTTCCATATGATATGCAATGATTGGTCCACTTTTTATTTTCCATAATATATGCAATGATTGGTACACATTTTATTTTCCATATGATATGCAATGATTGGTACACATTTTATTTTCCATATGATATGCAATGATTGGTCCACTTTTTATTTTCCATATGATATGCAATGGTTGGTACACTTTTTATTTTCCATATGATATGCAATAATTGGTACACATTTTATTTTCCGTACGATATGCAATGATTGGTACACTTTTTATTTTCCATATGATATGCAATGATTGGTCCACTTTTTATTTTCCATATGATATGCAATGATTGGTACATAGTTTATTTTCCATATGATATGCAATGATTGGTCCACTTTTTATTTTCCATATGATATGCAATTATTCGTCCACTTTTTATTCTCAATATGATATGCAATGATTGGTCTACTTTTAATTTTCCATATGATATGCAATGATTGGTACACATTTTTTTTTCCATATGATATGCAATGATTGGTACACTTTTTAATTTTCCATATGATATGCAATGATTGGTACACTTTTTATTTTCCATATGATATGCAATGATTGGTCCATTTTTATTTTCCATATGATATGCAATGATTGGTACACTTTTTATTTTCCATATGATATGAAATGATTTGTACACTTTTTATTATCCATATAATATGCAATTATTGGTACACTTTTAATTTTCCATATGATATGCAATGATTGGTACACTTTTTATTTTGCATATGATATGCAATGATTGGTCTTCTTGTTATTTTCCATATGATATGCAATTATTGGTCCACTGTTTATTTTCCATATGATATGCAATGATTGGTACACATTTTATTTTCCATATGATATGCAATGATTGGTACACTTTTTGTTTTCCATATGATATGCAATCGTTGGTACACATTTTATTTTCCATATGATATGCAATGATTGGTCCACTTTTTATTTTCCATATGATATGCAATGATTGGTACACATTTTATGTTCCATATGATATGCAATGATTTGTACGCTTTTTATTTTCCATATGATATGCAATGATTGGTACACATTTTATTTTCCATATGATATGCAATGATTGGTGAACTTTTTTATTTTCCATATGATATGCAATGATTGGTCCACTTTTTTTCCATATGATATGCAATGATTGGTACACATTGTATTTTCCATATTATATGCAATAATTGGTACACTTTTTTTTCCATATGATAATCAATGATTGGTACACTTTTTATTTTCCATATGATATGCAATGATTGGTCCACTTTTTTATTTTCCATATGATATGCAATGATTTGTAAACATTTTATTTTCCATATGATATGCAATGATTGGTCCACTTTTTATTT
Source organism: Euprymna scolopes (assembly GCF_053919585.1). NCBI lineage: Eukaryota > Metazoa > Mollusca > Cephalopoda > Sepiida > Sepiolidae > Euprymna > Euprymna scolopes. The sequence goes on along the minus strand of NC_136486.1, from coordinate 70,905,974 downwards.
TCCATATGATATGCAATGATTGGTACACTTTTTATTTTCAATATGATATGCAAGGATTGGTCCACTTTTTATTTTCCATATGATATGCAATGATTGGTACACATCTTATTTTCCATATGATATGCAATGATTGGTACACTTTTTATTTTCCATATGATATGCAATGATTAGTACACTTTTTATTTTCCATATGATATGCAATGATTGGTCCACTTTTTATTTTCCATATGATATGCAATGATTGGTACACATTTTATTTTCCATATGATATGCAATGATTTGTACACATTTTATGTTCTATATGATATGCAATGATTTGTACACTTTTTATTTTCCATATGATATGCAATGATTTGTACACTTTTTATTATCCATATGATATGCAATGATTTGTACACTGTTTATTTTCCATATGATATGCAATGATTGGTACACATTTTATTTTCCATATGATATGCAATGATTGGTCCACTTTTTTTTCCATATGATATGCAATGATTGGTGCACTTGTTATTTTCCATAGGATATTCAATTATAGGTACACTTTTTATTTTCCATATGATATGCAATGATTGGTACATTTTTTATTTTGCTATATGATATGCAATGATTGGTACACTTTTTAATTTTCCATATGATATGCAATGATTGGTACACTTTTTATTTTCCATATGATATGCAATGATTGGTACACTGTTTATTTTCCATATGATATGCAATGATTGGTACACTTTTTATTTTCCATATGATATGCCATGATTGGTACACATTTCATTTTCCATATGATATGCAATGATTGGTACACATTTCATTTTTCATATGATATGCAATGATTGGTGCACTTTTTATTTTCCATACGATATGTTATGATTGGTACACTTTTTATTTTCCATATGATATGCAATGATTGGTACACTTTTTATTTTCCATATGATATGCAATGATTGGTACACTGTTTATTTTCCATATGATATGCAATGATTTGTACACTTTTAATTTTCCATATGATATGCAATGATTGGTACACTTTTTATTTTCCATATAATATGCAATGATTGGTACACTTTTTATTTTCCATATGATATGCAATGATTGGTTCACTTTTTATTTTCCATATGATATGCAATGATTGGTACACATTTTATTTTCCATATGATATGCAATGATTGGTACACTTTTTATTTTCCATATGATATGCAATGAATGGTACACTTTTTATTTTCCATATGATATGCAATGATTGGTCTACTTTTTATTTTCCATATGATATGCAATGATTGGTCCACTTTTTATTTTCCATATGATATGCAATGATTGGTACACATTTTATTTTCCATATGATATGCAATGATTGGAACACTTTTTATTTTCCATATGATATGCAATGATTGGTACACATTTTATTTTCCATATGATATGCAATGAATGGTCCACTTTTTATTTTCCATATGATATGCAATGATTGGTACACTTTTTATTTTCCATATGATATGCAATGATTGGTACACATTTTATTTTCCATATGATATGCAATGATTGGTACACTTTTTATTTTCCATGTGATATGCAATGATTGGTACACATTTTATTTTCTATATGATATGCAATGATTTGTCCACTTTTTATTTTCTATATGATATGCAATGATTGGTACACATTTTATTTTCCATATGATATGCAATGATTGGTCCACTTTTTATTTTCCATATGATATGCAAGGATTGGTACACATTTTATTTTCCATATGATATGCAATGATTGGTACACATTTTATTTTCCATATGATATGCAATGATTGGTCCACTTTTTATTTTCCATATGATATGCAATGGTTGGTACACTTTTTATTTTCCATATGATATGCAATAATTGGTACACATTTTATTTTCCGTACGATATGCAATGATTGGTACACTTTTTATTTTCCATATGATATGCAATGATTGGTCCACTTTTTATTTTCCATATGATATGCAATGATTGGTACATAGTTTATTTTCCATATGATATGCAATGATTGGTCCACTTTTTATTTTCCATATGATATGCAATTATTCGTCCACTTTTTATTCTCAATATGATATGCAATGATTGGTCTACTTTTAATTTTCCATATGATATGCAATGATTGGTACACATTTTTTTTTCCATATGATATGCAATGATTGGTACACTTTTGATTTTCCATATGATATGCAATGATTGGTCCACTTTTTATTTTCCATATGATATGCAATGATTGGTCCATTTTTATTTTCCATATGATATGCAATGATTGGTACACTTTTTATTTTCCATATGATATGAAATGATTTGTACACTTTTTATTATCCATATAATATGCAATTATTGGTACACTTTTTATTTTCCATATGATATGCAATGATTGGTACACTTTTTATTTTGCATATGATATGCAATGATTGGTCTTCTTGTTATTTTCCATATGATATGCAATTATTGGTCCACTGTTTATTTTCCATATGATATGCAATGATTGGTACACATTTTATTTTCCATATGATATGCAATGATTGGTACACTTTTTGTTTTCCATATGATATGCAATCGTTGGTACACATTTTATTTTCCATATGATATGCAATGATTGGTCCACTTTTTATTTTCCATATGATATGCAATGATTGGTAGACATTTTATGTTCCATATGATATGCAATGATTTGTACGCTTTTTATTTTCCATATGATATGCAATGATTGGTACACATTTTATTTTCCATATGATATGCAATGATTGGTGAACTTTTTTATTTTCCATATGATATGCAATGATTGGTCCACTTTTTTTCCATATGATATGCAATGATTGGTACACATTGTATTTTCCATATTATATGCAATAATTGGTACACTTTTTTTTCCATATGATAATCAATGATTGGTACACTTTTTATTTTCCATATGATATGCAATGATTGGTCCACTTTTTTATTTTCCATATGATATGCAATGATTTGTAAACATTTTATTTTCCATATGATATGCAATGATTGGTCCACTTTTTATTTTCCATATGATATGCAATGATTGGTACACTTTTTATTTTCAATATGATATGCAAGGATTGGTCCACTTTTTATTTTCCATATGATATGCAATGATTGGTACACATCTTATTTTCCATATGATATGCAATGATTGGTACACTTTTTATTTTCCATATGATATGCAATGATTAGTACACTTTTTATTTTCCATATGATATGCAATGATTGGTCCACTTTTTATTTTCCATATGATATGCAATGATTGGTACACATTTTATTTTCCATATGATATGCAATGATTTGTACACATTTTATGTTCTATATGATATGCAATGATTTGTACACTTTTTATTTTCCATATGATATGCAATGATTTGTACACTTTTTATTATCCATATGATATGCAATGATTTGTACACTGTTTATTTTCCATATGATATGCAATGATTGGTACACATTTTATTTTCCATATGATATGCAATGATTGGTCCACTTTTTTTTCCATATGATATGCAATGATTGGTGCACTTGTTATTTTCCATAGGATATTCAATTATAGGTACACTTTTTATTTTCCATATGATATGCAATGATTGGTACATTTTTTATTTTGCTATATGATATGCAATGATTGGTACACTTTTTAATTTTCCATATGATATGCAATGATTGGTACACTTTTTATTTTCCATATGATATGCAATGATTGGTACACTGTTTATTTTCCATATGATATGCAATGATTGGTACACTTTTTATTTTCCATATGATATGCCATGATTGGTACACATTTCATTTTCCATATGATATGCAATGATTGGTACACATTTCATTTTTCATATGATATGCAATGATTGGTGCACTTTTTATTTTCCATACGATATGTTATGATTGGTACACTTTTTATTTTCCATATGATATGCAATGATTGGTACACTTTTTATTTTCCATATGATATGCAATGATTGGTACACTGTTTATTTTCCATATGATATGCAATGATTTGTACACTTTTAATTTTCCATATGATATGCAATGATTGGTACACTTTTTATTTTCCATATAATATGCAATGATTGGTACACTTTTTATTTTCCATATGATATGCAATGATTGGTTCACTTTTTATTTTCCATATGATATGCAATGATTGGTACACATTTTATTTTCCATATGATATGCAATGATTGGTACACTTTTTATTTTCCATATGATATGCAATGAATGGTACACTTTTTATTTTCCATATGATATGCAATGATTGGTCTACTTTTTATTTTCCATATGATATGCAATGATTGGTCCACTTTTTATTTTCCATATGATATGCAATGATTGGTACACATTTTATTTTCCATATGATATGCAATGATTGGAACACTTTTTATTTTCCATATGATATGCAATGATTGGTACACATTTTATTTTCCATATGATATGCAATGAATGGTCCACTTTTTATTTTCCATATGATATGCAATGATTGGTACACTTTTTATTTTCCATATGATATGCAATGATTGGTACACATTTTATTTTCCATATGATATGCAATGATTGGTACACTTTTTATTTTCCATGTGATATGCAATGATTGGTACACATTTTATTTTCTATATGATATGCAATGATTTGTCCACTTTTTATTTTCTATATGATATGCAATGATTGGTACACATTTTATTTTCCATATGATATGCAATGATTGGTCCACTTTTTATTTTCCATATGATATGCAAGGATTGGTACACATTTTATTTTCCATATGATAATCAATGATTGGTACACATTTTATTTTCCATATGATATGCAATGATTGGTACACTTTTTATTTTCCATATGATATGCAATTGTTGGTACACTTTTTATTTTCCATATGATATGCAATAATTGGTACACATTTTATTTTCCGTACGATATGCAATGATTGGTCCACTTTTTTTTTCAATATGATATGCAATGATTTGTCCACTTTTTATTTTCCATATGATATGCAATGATTGGTACACGTTTTATTTTCCATATGATATGCAATGATTGGTACAAATTTTATTTTCCATATGATATGCAATGATTGGTCCACTTTTTATTTTCCATATGATATGCAATGATTGGTAATATTTTATTTTCCATATGATATGCAATGATTGGTACACTTTTTATTTTCCATATGATATGCAATGATTGGTACACTTTTTATTTTCCATATGATATGCAATGATTGGTCCACTTTTAATTTTCCATATGATATGCAATGATTGGTACACATTTTATTTTCCATATGATATGCAATGATTGGTAAACTTTTTATTTTCCATATGATATGCAATGATTGGTACACTTGTTATTTTCCACATGATATGCAATGATTGGTACACATTTTGTTTTCCATATGATATGCAATGATTGGTTCACTTTTTATTTTCCATATGATATGCAATGATTGGTACACTTGTTATTTTCCACATGATATGCAATGATTGGTACACATTTTATTTTCCACATGATATGCAATGATTGGTACACATTTTGTTTTCCATATGATATGCAATGATTGGTACACTTTTTATTTTCCATATGATATGCCATAATTGGTACACTTGTTATTTTCCATATGATATGCAATGATTGGTACACATTTTATTTTCCATATGATATGCAATGATTGGTACACTTGTTATTTTCCACATGATATGCAATGATTCGTACACATTTTATTTTCCATATGATATGCAATGATTGGTACACTTTTTATTTTCCATATGATATGCAATGATTGGTACACTTTTTATTTTCCATATGATATGCAATGATTGGTACACTTTTTCTTTTCCATATGATATGCAATGATTGGTACACTTTTTATTTTCCATATGATATGCAATGATTGGTACACTTTTTATTTTCCATATGATATGCAATGATTGGTACACTTTTTATTTTCCATATGATATGCAATGATTGGTACACTTTTGATTTTCCATATGATATGCAATGATTGGTACACTTTTGATTTTCCATATGATATGCAATAATTGGTACACTTTTTATTTTCCATATGATATGCAATGATTGGTACACTTTTTATTTTCCATATGATATGCTATGATTGGTACACTTTTGATTTTCCATATGATATGCAATGATTGGTACACTTTTTATTTTCCATATTATATGACATGATTGGTACACTTTTTATTTTCCGTATTATATGCAATGATTGGTCCACTTGTTATTTTCCATATTATATGACATGATTGGTACACTTTTTATTTTCCATATGATATGCAATGATTGGTCCACTTTTAATTTTCCATATGATATGCAATGATATGTCCACTTTTTATTTTCTATATGATATGCAATGATTGGTACACATTTTATTTTCCATATGATATGCAATGATTGGTACATTTTTTATTTTCCATATGATATGCAATGATTGGTACACATTTTATTTTCCATATGATATGCAATGATTGGTACATTTTTTATTTTCCATATGATATGCAATGATTGGTACACTTTTGATTTTCCATATGATATGCAATGATTGGTACACTTTTTATTTTCAATATGATATGCAATGATTGGTACCTTTTTTATTTTCCATATGATATGCAATGATTGGTACACATTTTATTTTCCATATGATATGCACTGATTGGTACATTTTTTATGTTCAATATGATATGCAATGATTGGTACACATTTTATTTTCCATATGATATGCAATGATTGGTACATTTTTTATTTTCCATATGATATGAAATGATTTGTACACTTTTTATTTTCCATATAATATGCAATTATTGGTACACTTTTTATTTTCCATATGATATGCAATGATTGGTACACTTTTTATTTTCCATATGATATGCAATGATTGGTCATCTTGTTATTTTCCATATGATATGCAATTATTGGTCCACTGTTTATTTTCCATATGATATGCAATGATTGGTACACATTTTATTTTCCATATGATATGCAATGATTGGTACACTTTTTGTTTTCCATATGATATGCAATCGTTGGTACACATTTTATTTTCCATATGATATGCAATGATTGGTCCACTTTTTATTTTCCATATGATATGCAATGATTGGTACACATTTTATTTTCCATATGATATGCAATGATTGGTGAACTTTTTTATTTTCCATATGATATGCAATGATTGGTCCACTTTTTTTCCATATGATATGCAATGATTGGTACACATTTTATTTTCCATATGATATGCAATGATTGGTACACTTTTTTTTCCATATGATAATCAATGATTGGTACACTTTTTATTTTCCATATGATATGCAATGATTGGTCCACTTTTTATTTTCCATATGATATGCAATGATTTGTAAACATTTTATTTTCCATATGATATGCAATGATTTGTCCACTTTTTATTTTCCATATGATATGCAATGATTGGTACACTTTTTATTTTCAATATGATATGCAAGGATTGGTCCACTTTTTATTTTCCATATGATATGCAATGATTGGTACACATCTTATTTTCCATATGATATGCAATGATTGGTACACTTTTTATTTTCCATATGATATGCAATGATTAGTACACTTTTTTTTTCCATATGATATGCAATGATTGGTCCACTTTTTATTTTCCATATGATATGCAATGATTGGTACATATTTTTTTTCCATATGATATGCAATGATTTGTACACATTTTATGTTCTATATGATATGCAATGATTTGTACACTTTTTTTTTCCATATGATATGCAATGATTTGTACACTTTTTATTATCCATATGATATGCAATGATTTGTACACTGTTTATTTTCCATATGATATGCAATGATTGGTCCACTTTTGATTTTCCATATGATATGCAATGATTTGTACACTTTTTATTTTCCATATGATATGCAATGATTGGTCCACTTTTAATGTTCCATATGATATTCAATGTTTTGCACACATTTTATTTTCCATATGATATGCAATGATTGGTACACTTTTTATTTGCCATATCATATGCAATGATTGGTACACTGTTTATTTTCCATATGATATGCAATGATTTGTACACTTTTTATTTTCCATATGATATGCAATGATTGGTACACTTTTTATTTTCCATATAATATGCAATGATTGGTACACTTTTTATTTTCCATATGATATGCAATGATTGGTCCACTTTTTATTTTCCATATGATATGCAATTATTGGTACACATTTTATTTTCAATATGATATGCAATTATTGGTACACTTTTTATTTTCCATATGATATGCAATGATTGGTACACTTTTTATTTTCCATATGATATGCAATGATTGGTACACTTTTTATTTTCCATATGATATGCAATGATTGGTACACTTTTTATTTTCCATATAATATGCAATGATTGGTCCACTTTTTATTTTCCATATGATATGCAATGAGTGGTACACATTTTTTTTTCCATATGATATGCAATGATTGGAACACTTTTTATTTTCCATATGATATGCAATGATTGGTACACATTTTATTTTCCATATAATATGCAATGAATGGCCCACTTTTTATTTTCCATTTGATATGCAATGATTGGTACACTTTTTATTTTCCATATGATATGCAATGATTGGTACACTTTTTATTGTCAATATGATATGCAATGATTGGTCCACTTTTGATTTTCCATATGATATGCAATGATTTGTACACATTTTATTTTCCATATGATATGCAATGATTTGTACACATTTTATTTTCCATATGATATGCAATGATTTGTACACATTTAATGTTCTATATAATATGCAATCATTTGTACACTTTTTATTTTCCATATGATACGCAATGATTGGTCCACTTTTGATTTTCCATATAATATGCAATGATTTGTACACTTTTTATTATCCATATGAAATGCAATGATTTGTACACTTTTTATTTTCCATATGATATGCAATGATTGGTCCACTTTTGATTTTCCATATGATATGCAATGATTTGTACACTTTTTATTTTCCATATGATATGCAATGATTGGTCCACTTTTGATTTTCCATATGATATGCAATGATTGGTACACATTTTATTTTCCATATGATATGCAATGATTTGTACACATTTTATTTTCTATATGATATGCAATGATTTGTACACTTTTTATTTTCCATATGATACGAAATGATTGGTCCACTTTTGATTTTCCATATAATTTGCAATGATTTGTACACTTTTTATTATCCATATGATATGCAATGATTGGTACACATTTTATTTTCCATATGATATGCAATGATTGGTCCACTTTTGATTTTCCATATGATATGCAATGATTTGTACACTTTTATTTTTCATATAATATGCAATGATTGGTCCACTTTTGATTTTCCATATGATATTCAATGTTTTGTACACATTTTATTTTCCATATGATATGCAATGATTTGTACAATTTTTATTTTCCATATGATATGCAATGATTGGTACACTTTGTATTTTCCATATAATATGACATGATTGGTACACTTTTTATTTTCCATATGATATGCAATGATTGGTACACATTTTATTTTCCATTTGATATGCAATGATTGGTACACTTCTTTTTCCATATGATATGCAATGATTGGTACACTTTTTATTTTCTATATGATATGCAATGATTGGTACACTTTTTATTTTCCATATAATATGCAATGATTGGTACACATTTTATTTTCCATATGATATGCAATGATTAGTACACTTTTTATTTTCCATTCGATATGCAATGATTGGTACACATTTTATTTTCCATATGATATGCAATGATTGGTACACTTTTTATTTTCTATATGATATGCAATGATTGGTACACTTTTTTTCCATATGATATGCAATGATTGGTACACATTTTATTTTCCATATGATATGCAATGATTGGTACACTTTTTATTTTCCATATGATATGCAATGATTGGTACACATTTTATTTTCCATATGATATGCAATGATTGGTACACTTTTTTTTCCATATGATATGCAATGATTTGTCGACTTTTTATTTTCCATATGATATGCAATGATTGGTACACTTTTTATTTTCCATATGATATGCAATGATGGGTACACTTTTTTTTCCATATGATATGCAATGATTGGTACACATTTTATTTTCCATATGATATGCAATGATTGGTACACTTTCTTTTTTCCATATGATAATCAATGATTGGTACACTTTTTATTTTCCATATGATATGCAATGATTGGTCCACTTTTTTTTTCCATATGATATGCAATGATTGGTACACTTTTTATTTTCAATATGATATGCAATGATTGGTCCACTTTTTGATTTCCATATGATATGCAATGATTGGTACACATCTTATTTTCCATATGATATGCAATGATTGGTACACTTTTTATTTTCCATATGATATGCAATGATTGGTACACTTTTTATTTTCCATATGATATGCAATGATTGGTACACTTTTTATTTTCCATATGATATGCAATGATTAGTACACTTTTTATTTTCCATATGATATGCAATGATTGGTCCACTTTTGATTGTCCATATGATATGCAATGATTTGTACACATTTTATTTTCCATATGATATGCAATGATTTGTACACATTTTATTTTCTATATGATATGCAATGATTTGTACACTTTTTATTTTCCATATGATACGCAATGATTGGTCCACTTTTGATTTTCCATATGATATGCAATGATTTGTACACTTTTTATTATCCATATGATATGCAATGATTTGTACACTTTTTATTTTCCATATGATATGCAATGATTGGTCCACTTTTGATTTTCCATATGATATGCAATGATTTGTACACTTTTTATTTTCCATATGATATGCAATGTTTGGTACACTTTTTTTCCATATGATATGCAACGATTTGTACACTTTTTATTTTCCATATGATATGCAATGATTGGTCAACTGTTTATTTTCCATATGATATGAAATGATTGGTCACCTTTTGTTTTGCCATATGATATGCAATGATTGGTCCACTTTTTATTTTCGATATGATATGCAATGATTGGTACACTTTTTATTTTCCATATGATATGCTATGATTGGTACACTTTTTATTTTCCATATGATATGCTATGAGTTGTACACTTGGTGTTTTCCATATGATATGCATTGATTGGTACACTTTTTATTTTCCATATGATATGCAATGATTGGTACACTTTGTATTTTCCATATGATATGAAATGATTGGTACACTTTTTATTTTCCATATGATATGCAATTATTGGTACACTTTTTAATTTTCCATATGATATGCAATGATTTGTACACTTTTTATTTTCCATATGATATGCAATGATTGGTACACTTTTTATTTTGGATATGATATGCAATGATGGGTACACATTTTATTTTCCATATGATATGCAATGATTGGTACACTTTTTATTTTCCATATGATATGCAATGATTGGTACACATTTAATTTTCCATATGATATGCAATGATTGGTACACTTTTTATTTTCCATATGATATGCAATGATTGGTACACTTTGTATTTTCCATATGATATGCAATGATTGGTACACATTTAATTTTCCATATGATATGCAATGATTGGTACACTTTTTATTTTCCATATGATATGCAATGATTGGTACACATTTTATTTTCCATATGATATGCAATGATTAGTACACTTTTTATTTTCCATATGATATGCAATGATTGGTACACTTTTTATTTTCCATATGATATTCAATGTTTTGTACACATTGTATTTTCCATATGATATGCAATGATTTGTCCACTTTTTATTTTCCATATGATATGCAATGATTTGTCCACTTTTGATTTTCCATATGATATGCAATGATTGGTACACTTTTTATTTTCCATATGATATTCAATGTTTTGTACACATTTTATTTTCCATATGATATGCAATGATTGGTACACTTTTTATTTCCATATGATATGCAATGATTGGTACACATTTTATTTTCCATATGATATGCAATGATTGGTACACTTTTTATTTTCCATATGATATGCAATGATTGGAACACTTTTTATTTTCCATATGATGTTCAATGTTTTGTACACATTTTATTTTCCATATGATATGCAATGATTGGTACACTTTTTTTTTTCGATATGATATGCGATGATTGGTCCACTTTTTATTTTCGATATGATATGCAATGATTGGTCCACTTTTGATTTTCAATATGATATGCAATGATTGGTCCACTTTTGATTTTCCATATGATATTCAATGATTGGTACACTTTTGATTTTCCATATGATATGCAATGATTGGTCAACTTTTTATTTTCCATATGATATGCAATGATTAGTACACTTTTTATTTTCCATATGATATGCAATGATTGGTCCACTTTTGATTTTCGATATGATATGCAATGGTTTGTACACTTTTTATTTTCCATATGATATTCAATGTTTTGTACACATTTTATTTTCCATATGATATGCAATGATTTGTACACTTTTTATTTTCCATATGATATGCAATGATTGGTTCACTTTGTATTTTCCATATGATATGCAATGATAGGTACACTTTTTATTTTCCATATGATATGCAGTGATTGGTACACATTTTATTTTCCATAAGATATGCAATGATTGGTCCACTTTTTATTTTCCATATGATATGCAATGATTGGTCAACTTTTTATTTTCCATATGATATGCAATGATTGGTACACATTTTATTTTCCATATGATATGCAATGATTGGTACACTTATTATTTTCCATATGATATGCAATGATTTGTACACTTTTTTTTCCATATGATATGCAATGATTAGTACACTTTTTATTTTCCATATGATATGCAATGATTGGTCCACTTTTTATTTTCCATATGATATGCAATGATTTGTACACTTTTTATTTTCCATATGATATGCAATTATTTGTACACTTTTTATTTTCCATATGATATTCAATGTTTTGTACACATTTTATTTTCCATATGATATGCAATGATTTGTACACTTTTTATTTTCCATAGTATATGCAATGATTGGTACACTTTGTATTTTCCATATGATATGCAATGATTGGTACACTTTGTATTTTCCATATGATATGCAATGATTGGTACACATTTTATTTTCCATATGATATGCAATGATTGGTCCACTTTTTATTTTCCATATGATATGCAATGATTGGTCCACTTTTTATTTTCCATATGATATGCAATGATTGGTCCACTTTTTATTTTCCATATGATATGCAATGATTTGTACACATTTTATTTTCCATATGATATGCAATGATTGGTACACTTTTTATTTTCCATATGATATGCAGTGATTGGTACACTTTGTATTTTCCATATGATATGCAATGATTGGTACACTTTTTATTTTCCATATGATATGCAATGATTAGTACACTTTTTATTTTCCATATGATATGCAATGATTGGTCCACTTTTTATTTTCCATATGATATGCAATGATTTGTACACTTTTTATTTTCCATATGATATGCAATGATTTGTACACTTTTTATTTTCCATATGATATTCTATGTTTTGTACACATTTTATTTTCCATATGATATGCAATGATTTGTACACTTTTTATTTTCCATATGATATGCAATGATTGGTCCACTTTTAATTTTCCATATGATATGCAATGATTTGTACACTTTTTATTTTCCATATGATATGCAATGATTGGTACACTTTTTATTTGCCATATGATATTCAATGATTGGTCCACTTTTTATGTTCCATATGATATGCAATGATTGGTCCACTTTTTATTTTCCATATGATATGCAATAATTGGTACACTTTTTATTTTCCATATGATATGCAATGATTGGTGCACTTTTTATTTTCATTATGATATGCAATGATTGGTACACTTTTTATTTTTCATATGATATGCAATAATTGGTACACTTGTTATTTTCCATATGATATGCAGTGATTGGTACACTTTTTATTTTCCATATGATATTCAATGATTGGTACACTTTTTATTTTCCATATGATATGGAATGATTGGTCCACTTTTAATTTTCCATATGATATGCAATGATAGGTACATTTTTTATTTTCCATATGATATGCAATGATTGGTCCACTTTTTATTTTCCATATGATATGCGATGATTGGTACACTTTTTATTTTCCATATGATATGCAATGATTAGTACATTTTTTATTTTCCATATGATATGCAATGATTGGTCCACTTTTTATTGTCCATATGATATGCAATGATTGGTACACTTTTTATTTTCTATATGATATGCAATTATTTGTACACTTTTTATTTTCCATATGATATTCAATGATTGGTACACTTTTTTTTTCTATATGATATGCAATGATTGGTACAATTTTTATTTTCCATATGATATGCAATGATTGGTACACTTTGTATTTTCCATATGATATGCAATGATTGGTACATTTTTTATTTTCCTTTTCCCGCAGAGAGAGAGAGAGATGTCAACTCTGGGTAGACTGACCACCAGAAACAAAGACAGAAAATACTCTATTCCAGTCGAGATCTTTAAATTTTTATATCAGCAACCAGAGGATATGTGGTTATCCCGATTTTATTTGCATTTTGTTTTTCATTTTCAGTGATACTCAATCATACATTCGGTTAATCTTCTTCAGTTGTTACATTTCAATTCATGACTACTGGAGGGCTCTTTAATCACCAGTAATTTAAGGCAATTATCTCTAAGAAATATTTTGTGATTTTTAATGTTCCATATGGGCTTTAGTTAAAATCCATATATAAGTTGTAGGCTACATCCAATAACATCCCTGATAATAAACAAAGAGAATACTAACCTATGAATTGTGATACTAAAATATTGAATTTAATTCATTTTTTTTTATTTACAGATGTACCAGCTTGAACGCCTTTATTGACTGGACTATCATTTTCTTTAACCACCATTCTATTCGAAATTATTGCCTTATGTGGGAGACAACACCGGTGTCTATGAAGATATTTATTTCTCATGATGCTACTAGATTACAAATTCTCTAAAAAATAACACATCTCAAAGATTATATTTCCATTTGTTAAATATGTGTTTATAAAGACTAAAACTACAAGGATAAAATACCATATTATTAGTAACAACGTTGGTAAGCATATTCCAGGGTAAATTTTATAAAATATGGAGGTAAACAACAAGGAAAAGATATATTCTTGTGAAGTGTGTGGATATTCTTCTTCTGCAAAACCAAATTTAGCCAGACATGTAAGAACTCATACTGGGGAAAAGCCACATTCTTGTAAAGTTTGTGGATATTCTTGTTCTCAGAAAACAGATTTAGTGAAACATATGAGAACTCACTCTGGTGAAAAGCCACATTCTTGTAAAGTGTGTGGGTATTTTTGTTCTCAAAAATCACATTTAGTACAACATATGAGAACTCATACTGGGGAAAGGCCATATTTTTGTGAAGTGTGTGCATATTCTACTTCGGAAAAATCAAATTTATTGAAGCATATGAGAACAGTTACATTTTTGTGAAATGTGTGAATATATTTTCTTTTATTATTTATTTATTGGTTTTCTTTTTTCCAATTTCAGTTATTGTGAATTTTTAGTTTCGTGAATTTGAATATGTGACACCCCAAAAATGTCGTAGACACTTAGGTATTTAGAATTCCGATTACTCGTAGACTCACGAAATTGTTGTTGAGATACACTTTTTAAATTCGAATGCTTTGTCACCAAGTTGTTGTTGTTCTGAAAGGATCACGAAGGAAAACACGCATACGAAAATGAATAAAAAAAAAAGGTCAAATATATTGAAACTAAAAAGAGCACATACAAGAGCAACCGTCGTAGTAAGTACCACCAAGATGGCGGATTACGAAAGTACACTGACCACCGCGAGAGGACGTATCATAATGTCGGAAGGTGGGGAAATGAGCCAACACACCAGTAGAAAGAGCACTATGGTTCTGCAAAAATAAGTATGAGTAGCGCTGTCGGCATTCCCCGGTGGGGGCGCCTCAAAGAACAAATGATAAACTTGCTCCTCCCGAAAGTCGGGAGGAAAGACTCGTGAGAGTGGACCTCCAACAGTAAAAAGGCCATCTAAATGGCCCAATTTATGTCAAACTGATTGTTGACGTTGGACTCTCGACTCATGTGTACTATGAAAGTACACTGACAACCCCGAGAGTCGTGTCTCTCAGTATATTTCTCCAGTTCGGAAGAGTGCATAGGTAAGTGCACACAACAGAAAGAGTTTCACATTTAGAAAGACATATACCAAGTTTTACTCAGTTGGTGTTTTATTATTTATCTCCTATGACATGCTATATTTCTATTAAGATTTCGCTACGCTAGTAACTAGTTGGCAATATAAATTCTTTGCATGTATTAAACAATTTAAAGGTGGTTAATGTGTCATTTACAAGACAAATTAATCAAGTTTCATACCTGATCGCTATGACCTTTCAGAATTTGTAGATATGGATCCTTTTCGTATTACAATCAGCTAGATCACTCTATAGATTCAAAAGAACGAGAACAGAGTAATCTATCAAATGTAAAACTTTTGAAACTTCTTGGAAATTTTTCTAACTAAAGTTATCCATACACAAAAAGCGAAAACGTGTAATGGCCGTTCGTTTTACGCTTAACCGATTTCTTTCTATCAAATGATCCCATCATTTATTTTATCGTTGTTTTCATTTGTTTCCTGATTTTATTTTGGTTTTATGTTATATTTTTAAGTTGTAGTATTTTTCTTATTACTGTTTTGTTTTCAGCATTGTTTTTGTTATTATTGTATTTTTCATGCAATTATTTTCTCTTCTATGTATTTTAATGTGATTTGCTGAGCAAAGACTATATAAGGAGACGGTTTATATTCGCTTTAATTGTTGTGTTGTGGACCTTCTGACCTATTCACGTCCATTTTATCTGTTTTATTTGATCGCACGTAGTCGCTTCTTTTCGAGGCAATTCCTCTTAGACTTGATGTACACAATAAAAGGAGAAGGAGAAATTATTTTAGATAACTTATTCAGCCGAGGTCATAAACGCCTGGACTAAACGTAAATAAAATACCTGGACATTTGATACACACTTATGTTGTCTCCCGTCTACATTCGTTGAAGCGAACGAATAGGAAGGGGGCGCATCTTCTTCCTCTCATTTGACAACCCAATCACAACTATTCTTAATATATATTCAAACATCATCACCTTATATAACTTTTATTAGATCATATAATCATGATATTATTACATATCAGCGTATGTGTGTATGATATTATGATATCATTATTATTAGATCATATAATCATGATATTATTACATATCAGCGTATGTGTGTATGATATTATGATATTATTATTATTAGATCATATAATCATGATATTATTACATATCAGCGTATGTGTGTATGATATTATGATATTATTATTATTAGATCATATAATCATGATATTATTACATATCAGCGTATGTGTGTATGATATTATGATATTATTATTATTAGATCATATAATCATGATATTATTACATATCAGCGTATGTGTGTATGATATTATGATATTATTATTATTAGATCATATAATCATGATATTATTACATATCAGCGTATGTGTGTATGATATTATGATATTATTATTATTAGATCATATAATCATGATATTATTACATATCAGCGTATGTGTGTATGATATTATGATATTATTATTATTAGATCATATAATCATGATATTATTACATATCAGCGTATGTGTGTATGATATTATGATATTATTATTATTAGATCATATAATCATGATATTATTACATATCAGCGTATGTGTGTATGATATTATGATATTATTATTATTAGATCATATAATCATGATATTATTACATATCAGCATATGTGTGTATGATATTATGATATTATTATTATTAGATCATAAAATCATGATATTATTACATATCAGCGTATGTGTGTATGTTCGAAAGGTTGTGTGCTGTTATTGCTTAATATTTAATAATTAGAATGTGAGAATTTTGAATTGGTTGACTTGCCGAGGGTAGATCGGTGGAGAAGAAAGGAGTGTTGGTAGCTGTGACCAACACGGTCGGTGGTCCGTTAATCAAAGAACCTGAGTGCATATTCCTTACAAGTTAAATAGACATTTCAGTAACTCGTTGACTGAGAGTTGGAGTAGATAAAAAGGGGTGGCCGGTCTACTATTGTTGTAGTTGTTGTAGTCTTTTAGACAAATTACACTTCGACCGTCGTTACCCATTTGTTACTTTTTACAAGGAAAGACTGCTTGTAAGCAACGTCGACATTTCGCTGCAAGATTTAAACCGTCTTTTCTTCCCCTCCCCTCTACTCGTCGGTATGCTAATTCCGACAAGAATAACTTATGTAAATCATGGGCTATTATTAGCGAAAATGTGGAAAATATTCCCTTAATTTAATGTACTCCTTCATGTCACTTGCTCTTAGTTTCTCATAAATTATTTAATTTAGTTTTTCTTTGTTAAAAACACTTTATTTACATGTAGATGAAACATTTTTTCATTACGAAATAAGGTAAAAATAAAAATAAATGTATTTTGTGAAAGTGAGATTTATGGCATAAATCATTTAATGATTTAATCATTAAGTAATTTATGTCATAAATCTCACTTTTACAAAATACATTTATTTTTATTTTTACCTTATTTCGTAATGAAAAAAGGTTTCATCTACTTTGTCAGTTAGCTTGGTTTGTTGCTTGTGCACGTCTGCTATATTCGTTAGTAGTATACATCTTGTTACAGATTTACGATGCAGTAAATAATTACAAAAATTGCTTAACATTTGTTTATTAGAAATGTTTCTGGTGCATTTACTATGGACAGATTGCCGTATAAACGTTGAGATAAACTGTGTTAGTATTCTTATGCAAGCCTTTCAAAGGTTGCTCAAACGTATTTACTCATTGGAAAATTGAAAATGTATTTAAAGATATGTAAATAAAGTATTTTTTTTTTGAATACGATCATCACTTACGGTTAACGCACTTGAAGTTAATAAAATAACTAATTAATGCTGAAAACAATTAATTCGAAATAGTTTATGGACACATGTTAGTAAATTTGATAGTTGATATTCGTATATTTTCCACTGGTATTGACAATGACCAAGATCTTTCTGATTCTCATTCCTCCGACATGAGGTAATAAATGGCATGTTACCTTTAATGCACTTAAACCATCTTCTTTTTTTTTACCATTAACCCCCAAACCCCTAGTTGTTCCCAGTTGAAAGAACCACTCTTATTGTGAGAAAGTATTCTGTTTTCAGAAACCTCTGGCCTAAAAAGGGGAGATTTTCATAAGGTCCATTGTCAAAATGACTAGAAATATTGTAGGGCCATTCTATCGCTTCTGAAAACATCTCACTTCCAACACAATCTACGACATGTACAAGGTTCAAATACACAAGATAGAATACTGTTGCCGCAATACTCTTTCGTGTCTTGACAGTGTACAAAGCCGTCTTCGAAATCTAGTGGGCAGGGAGCTTTTCGCCTCCCTACCTCATCTTTCTCACAGAATAAATGTTACAGATATATTTCTACAGTATCGTTACTTTCATGGTAAGTGTTCGACTGAGCTCCAGTCTATAGTTCTGACTCACAACATTTCGCAACAAATCCTCGTTTATCTACAACAACCGTCAACAATGTCCCTTACTGACTATCTGTTTCTTAAACTAAATAACAATTTTACAGACAGAGTTCCATTGCTTTTACTGTCCATCTGCGGAACAGAACACAGTGGAGCTGCTTCCCAGTTGGCTATAACATCGTCGTATTCAAGTCAAATGTATATAAGTTCTTGTTGAGCCGCCCATAAATAATTATACCGTTTCCAAGTTCCACCATAACTGATCATCGGGTGTTGTCTTACCTCGTATCTAACACTTATTAATCCTTATCCTAGAGTGACCTCCGGCTTTAATAAGCAGTGACACCATCAACCAAGAAAATTATATTTGCTGTTTCAGATACTGTGTCGATAGTTGAGGACAATTTTACAAGACATTTGCAAATTGGAAATTGTTTTCCTTACGTATAAGCACAGTTCGTATAAGCACGGTTCGTATAAGCACGATTCGTATAAGCACGGTTCGTATAAGCACGATTCGTATAAGCACGGTTCGTATATGAACAAAATTTTAAAGACATATCTAAGTGTCCTTTACACCATACTTTTTAGTAATAATAATATCATCTTTTACTTCTTAAAAATCGTAGTGCAGGGAGAGATGTGTATGGATTAGCTAACTTTTCTATTGTGTTTATACACTCTTTCCTGTAATATATCTTTTTAATGTATTTAACGCTTAATCACAACAGTTTTGCAAGTGATATGTTCATGAAACGCAATGTTATTTATACATTTTCCAACGGCGTATTAGTGTTAAATACTGTAATTATAGAGGTAGTGTTGTCGACTCTTTTATGCGATAAAAGATCGTTATTCTTTGTTCTAATAATAATAATAATAATAATAATAATATATATATATATATATATATATATATATTACACCAATATTTAATTAGTAAATGCTGATAATTAAATGAAACTCGGATAATTCTCTGATATTTGATTTTTTCCAATAAATGTTATTCATTTTGTAACAAAAAAAATTACTTTCACTTGACGCCGTAATATTATACAATTAGTTAAACACAAGTTGTTATTTTAAAAATAAGGGCAGTTATTGGATAACGTATTTCTCAATGGTATTACATCATATCATAATGTAAAGGGTAAGAATGTATTCGAACTCGACATTGCCGATTCTAGATTTCACAATAGCATTAAAAATAGTAAGCATATCCTCCATGTTTCGATATAATTCAGTTATTTCTAAAACGATTTTCTTTCACAAATAAAGACGATTAATTTCTATCTGCCGTAACGTATCCTTTTCTTATTTAGTCTCCACATATCGAAAAATCATTTTGATCTTTTCTTCATAGTAAATTGACGATTATATTTAAGATTTTTCGAACTAAAATAAAAATTATATAAAGTTTATGTGATAACATATCTTTATAAAAAACTAAGCATGTATTTGTATAGAAAAATGTCACCAATCTCACTCCAAATATTTTTTATATTGCTTTTATCATTTTAAAACCCACCGCAGCACACGTGACCGAAATGGCAGCTGCATTATTCTGTTGCGGGCGTCAAGTCTCAACAAGTGCGCTGCATACGAGTGACGCCTCACGAATATCATTTTCTTTTCTTTTTTGTCATAGAGCTTTGGACAAATAAATACTGAAGCTTTTTCCTTTTTATTTGCTTTTTTTTTCTTTGGGAGGCGAGGATTTTTAGCATTTGAAACTACGAGCACATTATTCGCGTTTTTCCCGACTCACTCTACGCTATTATGCCTTAGTGTTATAAAATGGCAGCAGGTGCGCAAAGACGTTTAAAGATGAGCAATCGGATCTGCAACTATTCAAATGTCCATACAATAACTTTAAATTATGAACACACAATATATATACATGAAGAGAAAAAACAATTTTTACACACACACACACACACACACATACACACACACACACACACACACACACACATATATATATATATATATATATATATATATATATATATATATATATATAGTGGAATAACCACCAAGAATCGAAACCAACACGTTTAACTTACAATTTACTTTTTCCTTTGACATTTATGTCTGAGCTATGTAGGCATGTTTAGCTGCAATGCTAAAAATTAAAACATGAGCCAATAGCTATTACGTTACGCATGCATATTGGTAATGCCATCGTTTGACCTTCACCTGGCAAATTCTATTTCTTTTATTTTCACACATTTACAACGATTTTTCCCGGCTAAAACACGAATATAAAGTTTCGCATCAATTAGAATACCCTGTATATAAAGTTTCACGCACTTAGACCAAAAAATTGACAGGAAAGTTTGGTAGGTAAAATTTTAAAAGAAATATATATACGCACACATAAATATATATGAAAAAATACGTTTTTGTTTACTATAACCTTTTTACGCAAATATTACGCAAGCATAAACTATGTTGAATATCTGCATGAATATAATTACACGTAATAGTTAACTAAAGATGATTATCCCATCAGAAAACCGAAAAGAACTAATAGGGAATTAATTAAAATCAATGTTTAAAAGAATAGGAAAATTAGCTTGATCTTTTGCAGATTAATGCAATTCCATGATCCATATATGACAAAGTTGTATTTTCTTTTTAAATAGGAAATGTTTTAATGAATATCAATACAAAAACAAACAAAAAATCAAACAAACATATTAATATATATATATATATATATATATATATATATATATATATATATATATATATATATATATATACTAGCTGTACCCTGCCACGCGTTGCTATGGCTCAAACTGGCGCAATAGAAAAAGTTCCGAAATGAGAAAAAGCAAGTTTGTAATAGGTTTAATTTTCCATTTCGTATGTATACACATTTTTTGTTGTTCCATTTTCAAGTTTTGTGACTCTTGAATACGTAACATAAATTGTCCATGTGAAAAAACAGTCAGTGTGTAACTGTAAGCCACATAATTATAAATATTGTTCCCTGTGCTTTGTTGATTGTTATTGCAAACGACAATAAAATTGGAAAGTGCAATTTCCTAAAGTGTAATGATGTATCCGGTGGAATCATAGGAATGCATGGAATGAAGATATATTCATCTGTAAAAAAGTTGTTATGATTGTTGTTTCTATGATATTTTTTTTACTGCAAGCCATGTGCCTTTGGAAAGCTTGGCTTGGTTTATATTTCACAACATGATAATTAGTACACCAAATTTCAGTTGCAATTCATGCGGTGGCATCCCTGGCAAATATAGCTGTTGGATAATTAACCACTTTATCTGCTTTAACAACAGTTTTGATGGATTTGTATTTGACTACCTCATTTAGAATTTTACATTGTATAATAGCGTGGACGTCTCTGCAAGAATAGCATGTTCACTCGCTCAAGTGGAATTCTTATAATTTGAATATCTGCAAAAACCTTTTAAACAAACTCTTCTTTTGATGTAATAAAATTACGGAAGTTAAAAGTCAAAGAATTTTGCCCTTATCTCTGATCAGCTGGCACTTTTCCGTACCCAATTTCCCACAAGTGATGCAAAAATTTATGTCCGGATCGAACAGTCTGCAACTGGATATGCATATTTTGAGTTAAGTTTAATATCTTCACATGGCACAAAAAAGTAGAGTATTTGAGACAAACACTTATTTCATCTGCTGGTGTTGATTGAAGAATAACAGGTAACATTTGTCTGAAATCTCCTGCAAGCAATATTACTGCATTCCTAAATAGTCTGACATTGCCACGCAAATCTTGTAAGGATCGACCAAGAGCCTCAAGAGATTTTTTGCGTACCATTGTGCATTCATCCTAAACAATAAGTTTGCATTTCTGCAATATTCTTCCCCATATTGGATGTTTTGGAGATGTCGAACATGAGATTTTTGAATTTTTCAAAGTAGAATAAATAATTCGTCTACTTTGCAAGCAAGGTCGCAGGTATTCCTCATGCATCAAGGGATAAGGCTAATTTAATTAGAAAGTTTTTACCAGTTACTTCTTGTGCTGTTCAAGGTAGCAGTAATTTCCAAATAACTTCTATTCACACAGTCAGTAAATTAGGTGACTAAAATAGGGTTTATCCAAGTTTTGGCAATGCCTTATTCACTGTAATTAATTTAGGAGACTAAAATAGGATGAGGGATTAGAGATGGACAGATAGAGAGGAAGATATATAGATAGAAAAGAGAAAGTGAGAGGAAAATAGAGAAGGAGATAGAGAGAGATAAAGGGATTGATAGATAGACAGAGAGAGGGGGAGAGTTAGAAACAGAGAGGGTGAGACAGAGGGAAGGAGAGAGATAGAGGGAGTTAGAGAGAGAAAGGGGCTCAAAGAGAGATGGAGAGGGTGATATAAAGAGAAAGATGGATTGAGGGAGGGAAAGGGAGAGATGGATAGAGAGAGGAAGAGAGAGAAACAGAAGGTGAACTACACTTCACCGTTTTTTTCCTCGTTCAGTAGAGGAGAAATCTTTCGAGACCGAGGCAATTTTAATTTTTTGTTACCATCCAGAGTACCCTTTTTTTTGGGGAGCTAGATTTTCCACCCATTAGAAACCGACCGGGTTATCTGTACTTTCACCTAACACATTGATAAAAGAAAAATATATTGTAAATTTGAATTTAGTGTGAAAATACTATTTTAAAATATAGCACGATAACATAAGTGCATAAGTGCCACTTTAGGTACTCATTGGGCGTTGAGTTCCATGGCGACTAGCATAATTATTTAATGGTCGCTCCCTTAGTCCCCCCTAGTCAAGGCTAATGCATGCGAACGTAACATTTTTTATTTACTGACGTTGGCTTAGTAACTAAACGATTTATTGATAACTTCGTAACACTTAAACGCATGTTGGACGATTTAAATTGGTTCATTATTGTTGTAATAAAAAAAAATTCACAAAACCAAAAACACATATTAATGATAAATGATTTATTATTCTATTCATTACAATTTACTTATTTTTAAATAAAAAAGTTAATAAAAAATAGTTGCTTATGTGCGCATGTAAAAATGTTTGTAAAAGTGAGAAATTATTTCAATCATTTAAAAACTTGGTATTTTTTTAAGATTAGGTCCACCTTATAATCACCCCAACCTCCTCATCTTAAGAACAGCTTCCGGAATAAACACCATTTTTGGAGGGAGGGGGATGAAAAAATATTTGAAAAATTTAACTGATATTTGTTGTCAGCATACCTACCCGAAAATACTATTTAAAAAAAAGGAGGGGTTCAGTGCCCGTTGCAGATAAGTAGATTTATTTATCGATAAAAGTTGCAGAGAAGTAGATTTATTTATCAATAAAAGTCGTCATTTAAAAAAGAAAATTGTGGAGGTGGACCTAAATGTAAATATTTACCCCCAAAATTATCCACCCATGTAAATTAAAAATGTCTTTAAAAGTGAGAAATTATCAATACATGGTTTAGTTTTTTTTTTTAATATTCATGAAAAGAGTTAAGCAATGTATGTTTGTAAAAGTGAGAAATTATTAATAAATGCAAATAACTTTTTTCTTTTAACATTCATAAAGAGTAAAACTTTTTTTCCAATATTCATGTAAAGAGTTAAGCCAACGTAAATAAATAAATTTTTGTAAAAGTGACAAATTCAGGTTTAGTTACTTTTTTATTCATGAAAAGAGTTAAGCCAACGTAAATAAATAATGTTTGTAAAAGTGCGAAAGGCAACGTAAGTAAATACATGATAAATGTTGCGTGCGCATGCGTTAGCCTTGACTAAGGGGGGGCTAAGGGAGTGACCATTAAATAATTCTGTTGGTCGCCATGGAACTCAACGCCCCAGGACCACTTTATTTTAAATATTTATTTTCCAAATGACTTTTTGAATGAACCAACAATGAATAAAATGGTGCTTCTACCCTTTATTGACGAAATTGGAGACGCCATTTTTTTCACGCACTTGCTATCCAAATCTAGGGGAGACATCATTATATGGCCGAACGATTGCTTCCGGAAAGGGAGAGAATAAATTTACCAAAATTAACATTTATTACTTCCGGAAACGTTAAATTAAACTAAAATTATCATTTATTATTTCCAGAAATTCGGTAAACCGATATTACTGGAGAAAATGAATCTTGACAAAAGAATGTTTAAAATTATTTATTTGTTCGAAAAAAAAATTAAACTTCCGAAAAGAGTCTGTGAAAACAAGTAAATGAATAAAGTGAAAAAAAAAACATATATCCATAATTGTTTAATTAGAAATGTCTCGATTTAATTAATGAGAACGGGAAAGTTTTTCATGGAACATTTTTTTTTTATTAAAAACAGAAAATTGAAATGACATATTCATAATTGTTTAAACTGGGCGAGCGCCATTTGGAAACAAAAACATTTATTAGTTTTTTTTGTTTGTTTATTTTTCGTTTGTGTGTGTGTTTTTTTTTCAAACAAATAAATAATTTTATATATTTTTTTAAAAATTAAAGCAACTTTGAAAGGCCAACAGCAAATTAATTTAAATGATTGTTTTTTTTAACGGAGAAGTGGGTTGTTTTTTATTTTTTTTACTGGGAATCGAAATATAATTGTAAAAACATTGATTGAAAAGTTTGCGTGAAAAATATAATTTAAGAAAACAATTTTGAAATGAAAGCAACATTGGACTTTTATAAAATAGTTTTTTTTTTCAAACAAATAAATAATTTTAAACATTGTTATAAATAATAAATAGCAACTTCGTTAATTTTACGACTCTCCCCAGCATATTATAAACACCTAATCTCTCCATGTTAAAACGACTTTCGGAATGATACCCCAAACCTCCCCATGTTTAGAACGGCTTTCGAGGTTTGTGGAAGAGCGTGTTTAATTTGAAAGCCGTTTTTAACATGGGGAGGTTAGGGTGTTCATAATACGCTGAGGCATGACGTAAAAATGAAACAGTTTAGAAAAAGTTAAAACAAACGTTTTTATGTAAACAATGCCACGAAAGAAACTAAACAATTAAACCGTAATGTTTGATGAGTGAAAGCCTTAAGATAAACAAAGGAAAAAATTTGGTAAGATACATAAATTTAAAAAATAGAGGATTTTTTTGTGCTAATGCAGAGAGTGATCCGCGCTATTTTTTAAATCGTATTTCCACGTTTAATTAAAGTTTTATGATGTTTTTTTATTCAGTTGTAAGGTTAAAGTACAGAATAGGTACAAAACACCCTTCCCTCCCCATGTTAAGAATGGCTTTTTAAATAATAACGTTATTATTTCAGCACGGATAACTCTCTGCATGTACCTTTTTTTTACTTATCTTGTAATTCGAGAGTAGTTGAAACGGAAGTTACCGGAAATAAAACCGGGCATTCTCGCAGAAACGACTTACGAAAAATATTTATATTTTAATTGATATTTTTATAATTCGCAATGTTAAATTATTTTAATAACATTCAAACATTCATTGACTTTACAGATAGATTTTCTGAAAATTTAAATTAAATTGATAATGTAGAAATATGCTTTTCGCGACGTTGAACGAACCAAGAATTACATTTATATAATATATATATAATATATATATATATATATATAATATATATAATATATATAACATATATATATAATATATATAAATAATATATATATATATATAATATATATATATAATATATATATAATAATCGCGTTGACATACCGGTTCTCGTCAGATCACCAAAGTTAAGCACCGTTGAGCCTTGTTAGTACCAGATGGGTGACCATTTGGGAATTCTAGGCGCTGTATGTGCTCTCCGCTTATCTCAGCATTTGTTTCCAGTCGTCCTGTACATACACTTCACTTGCCACTGGTATTTAAACAATGTCGACTCAGGAGAGGTGTGGTTGGAGATTGCGCATCTTCTTCCACAAAAAAATCTCACGCGCAGACACCACTACGGCGGGTATCCATAGTCTGTTAAAGACTGAAGGAAGGCTTTTTTATATATAATATATATATATTTATAATATATATATTTGTATAATTATTATATATATAATATATATAATATATATATACATATAATATAATATATATATACATATAATATACATACATATATATATATTTATAATAAATATATATATATAATATATATATGTATATAATATATATAATATATATAATATATATAATATAATATATATATACATTTTATATAATATATATATGCATGTAATATATATATATATACATATATATATATTAATAATATATATATATATATAAAAGTGAACGTGTCTGTGTGTCTGTGTGTCTGTGTGTCTGTGTGTGTGTCTGTCTGTGTACATTTCCCTACGCAATAACTCTGTCAATTTTTAGTCTATAGACTCGAAATTTGAAATACCGGGTACTGAGATTTGGGAAAATCGGTGTGACGGGTGTCAGCCAGAAATTTGGCTGTGAAGGGGTAAAATTTCAACGATTTGACCTTTAAGAACTCTACCAAACTCCTCCGACAATTTTGGGTCTAGACACTTCAAATTTTAGATATAGGTTCCTTGAACCTGGATCTAACTTAATAAAGTGATTTGAGCCCGAAACTATAAATTTTAAGGGGTCATAATAGGGGTCAAATTTAAAAAAAAATTGACGTCTGCGGTCTATACCAAATTACTCAGACAATTTTTGGTCTAAACATTTGAAATTTTACATAAAGGGTATTCAGAGATAGGGCAAGCTTTTTCATCAGTTTTGTTCGAAAATTTTTAGTTAATAATATATAAATGTATGTATGTATGTATGTATTTTGCATGTCTGCCTTAAACTTTCAATAGAGGCGACGGATTTTACCAAGATCAGTATCGTTTTAAAGTTCGACCTTTCATAGGACAAATATCGAAAAATAGGCTAAAAACATTAATATCTTCCCCTTCAACTAGGCACTTTTCTACAGGGGGGTCACTTTTTTCGCCGATATTTTTGAAAGTTATCCTCTCTTTAGATTGTCCAGCCTTAATTAAAAAAAAATGTCGCTTCCGGTTTGGCGGTGGTTGTTAACGTTAGGTTTTACTCCGTTCTTTTCCTCCTTTGCAGTATGGGTTCGAGCTTGCCTTCCTACTACCACTTTTTTTTTTGCTCACCATACACATCCGAACACCCGGGCAACGCCGGGCTGAAATGCTAGTATATATATAATATTAAATCAAAGTTAATAAATGTTTTCTGGAAGTAATGTTTCAAAATACTTTAATAAAACTAAACAAACCTTAAAGGTTGCGACCAAAGCAGATTGCCAGAAAAATAAGTATATGGGTTTAAGGTAATATTTTTTTTAAATATATTATTACAATTTTAAAATTAATGTGTTATTACACATGTAAGCTTGAACAAAAACGTCTGTGATGTGCCACCATTTTTTATGCTAATAAGATTACACAACACCAAGTCAAACGCGTTTAACATATTTATTTGCACATTCAATTTGTCTGTCAGCGTAAAAGCCATGCTGCTTATTCATTGAATGTAGCAATTATTGGTGAAAACTCAGTTTTTCTGGAGCAAATTTCATTGTGACACAACTTTTCGTTTGATTCATTTTGAAATACTGGTAAATTATGCCTTTCGTTTTATTATCTAAAGAATCGCTGAATTTCATTTTACTACAAGAAATGCATCTTTAAACAATAAAATGCGAACAAAGTGGCCATTATGAGCAGATGAGACACAGACACGCAGACTAGAGAGCTTATATGAATAACCAAAAAGATGTATAATCCTATTTTATCTCATTTCAAGTGAATTGTGATGAAAACGAATGCGGGTTTTATTACTTTTCTATTGACAAGGGTTTATCTATAATAATATTAAGATATCAGTGTCTACCTCTAATATTCATATAATCTTTCTATAGTTTGTTTTACTTATATTAAAGCTTACCTGTCAGTGTTATCTGTTTAACTCGGCGTCTTTTAGAAGTCTATGATTTTGTTCATTATGTAAACATTTTCCATCAGTATATTGTTTTTTGAGAACTTAATGATTTATTTACGTGTTATAATGTTAGGTATTTATCGAATAGTTTTCGAGTTCCTGAATAAATAAATCATTGCAATTATGGATTAGAATATTCGTCAGCCATGTAATGTGGAATATTACATAATGAATAACAAACATGTAATATAGTCTATCCGCACTGATGAGCCGTAATACAGCGATATAATCTGTCATTGAATTATATATATATATATATATATATATATATATATATATATATATATGATTTTTTATGCCGATCATGCATTCAGTTTGACGCTAGACAAGAGCTATTTAAAATAATATTCTGGGCGAAGGAAAATTTGAAATCGCCCCGCAGAGAGATAAGAAGAGCTAACCCAATAAGAAACACATATACGTGTAGATATATAATTATTTCAATAAAATTGCAGCTTATAGAATTGAGTTTTATTTAGGATTCAAAATAGACACTCAAATTTACTACCAGCTTTCCAAGCCGCATTGGAAATGCATAAACTAATTAAACAAAAATGGTATTTTACTAAGGAAATTGAATTTGTTAAGGTCAAAACCTATTTGCATATAAAAACTAATGAACACGAAAAAGTAAGAGTTTAATAATTAAAAGTTTGCTTTGTATGCATTCCATTAACTAGTTATACAATCATAGCATGAGCAGAGTAAAAATCCCCACACAAAACTCACTGAAAACAATAGAAATCAGCAATCCAATCTTCAGTTTTAGAAATTTCATCCATGAAATTTGAAATAAAAAAATAAGCAAAGAATAACATGAATGCATCTATTTTGCTTTTTAGTAGCATTGCTTTAATACTTATATGTATCACGGTTTTATATTACGCACGGCAGGAAATGAACAAACTTTGTCTTTCCTGCGCCATACGATCAAGCCAATCATTTATACCTACTTCTTGTATGTGGTTCTTACAGATGTGAGAGTAGATTGGGTTTAATGACAAGATAAATTGGACTTAATCACGTGACGTATATAGTAGGTATTTGAAGGATATTAACAGTTGCAAATCAGCACAAGCAAAGAAAAACATGAATTGAAAATCAGTGCAAAATAAAGTCGTTCGAACGCTTGCGCGAATTATCTAGTCAGAACCAACCCACAGATAAGCAAAATGAATCCGTATATGGATAAATCAAGTATTTGGCTTATTGCATAATAACTAAAAAAATAGATGCCTGTTTTACAGGGCGTGCGCATGCATAGAACGCTACGCTTGTCAAGTTATGATTTCTTTTGAATTTTACCCCCTTTTTGAACCCCCTTCGAAATTATTTTAACAGAGTAAATACCTCTAATAAAATTCTGCACCAAAAATGCAATCTTTTGAGCTACTGCACGCACACCAGCGACTTTCCGTCTGGGAGGAGATACAATTTGAAAAACGGAGAGACACACACAGACAAACATGTTGAGATTTATATATCAGATTAACACATCTTTATCTTCCACAATTCTATTTATATAGAATACTAATATGGATGTGACAGCTTTGTCCAAAACAATTTGCTTTATGCGTTGGATAAAAAGTTTAGCTAAACTCATGAATAATTATCGTCTTACGTATACATCTCCGTATACCACAAGATGGGCACGTTTTTAAGATGGTAATTCATTGTATTCCGTGTTAATAATTAGGAACCTTACGAAGAGATACGTGTTTTTTTCTATCTAGAGTCGAGAAATAGAAAACAGCTAGGTCAATTTGATCCGTCTTTGTTTATCCGAAACGTTCCCACAGACCCCCGTTCAAGGAGAAAGAGAAAGGTTGCATTGTTTTTTGAGAAAGTAAACAAAACATAAAAAATACGCGTAGATATATACAGAAGAGAACAAAGAGAAACAAAGAACGTCTTTTGTGTACGAAAGTATTGTATTGAAACGAACGACCCGTTTTTGCCTCATTATTTTCTCTACAGATGAATGAATGAATGTAAAATATTTCAGATTTCAAAAGTAAATAAAATAAAAAAGAGATGAGGAAAATAGAATAATGTTATTAACGAATAATAAGTGGAAATTGAATTATTAAATTCTAAGAAAGGATGGCTGGCGTCTTTACTTAAAAATAGCAATACGCTAGAACATAACAAAAATGAATAAAATATTAATGTAATATTACATAGACATCAATACTAATACTACAACTACTACTACTACTACTAATAATACTAATACCACTAATACTAAAAGCGGAAATAGATAAAACCCGAGAAAACAGTAAATGTAGATTATGTGACGAAGGAGGTGAAACGATATAATAAGTGAATGTAGCAAACAAATGCAAGAACATACATGACTTTGTGGAGATACAGTAGACTAAGAACTATGCAAACAACTGTACTTCTAATATGCAGACAAATAACAGACATAAACTTGAAAACGAAAACCACAGCATTTTATGACACATGTAAGTAAAATAGATTAACCACTCCAAGCTGAAAGACCAGCTGCCATCATAAATTGTAGATTTCGCCGCCCCAGCACACCGTAACAGACAGAAAAGCGAGGTAAATGCACGGAGGTTGACAGAGAACTGAAGGGAACGTAGGACATAAAGGAAGTCAGTATAATACCAGTAATTGTAGAAGTACTAAAAACAGTCAAGAATATAAAACTTGAAAAAAACCCCGATAAAAACAGCTGAATAAATGTTAATATGTCAATGAAACTTGTTGAATGGAGACACTAACGTAATACATACACTATGAGAACAGCTACAAGAAAACTGCAACAGAATTAAAATGGGAACCGTAACTGCACGAGATCTCATATTATATATATATATATATATATATATATATATATATATATATATATATATATATATATATATATATATATACGAGTAAGTTATAAAATGTATATGGCGATTAAGCTACACTGAATATTCCGCGTTTCATCCACTCTAGGATTCTTCAGGCTTATGCGCCATATACATTTATCGCCATATACATTTTATAACTTACTAACTAGCTCTACCTACGTATTGAGCACTTTTGAAGTAAATACTTAAAGTTTACGCATAAATCTATAGTTTCGTATATTACGTTTATGTGAGTAAATTAAGTAGTTATATATATATATATATATATATATATATATATATATATATATATATATATTTAAAGTATCGTCTTCCAGTATTGCCCCTGACTTATCTCTGTACCATTTATCTGCATGTTAGAAATACACTCGTTTGCAAAGTTCTCAGTCTACTGCATCTCAACACAGTCATGTATGTTCCTGTATTTATGCATTACAACTTCATTCTTTCAAACACTATCTTTCCTCCGATGACTTGAATGCTTACCATTCTGACTGAATTTCCCACACTAATCGCACATAGCTTGCTGGTGATATCTGTCTTAACTTTTCTGTCATGAGTTGTCTGAAATATTCACCTTCTCCATACGTTTCCTGATAATGACCTTTATCAACCATCTTTACTTGGTCTCTTTCTAACTTTTGATCGTGACATGTTCTATATCCGCTTCTCTTTCATTGAGTCCTTCTAATCATGCTGTTATTGATGCTTAGATTGATTTTTCTGTTAAGTCTTCAATTGATCGTCAATTTTATAGGAAGACTTTTAACTACAAGAGGGCGGATTTGGATGGGGTTCGCATTTTCCTATATGACGTTCCATGAGGTCCTACATTTAGTATGTTTCCGAACGGTGCTGCTAATAATGTTACAGACTAGCTTCTCTTTTTAATGGTCCCCAAGTCATTCATCTTCTAAGGATAAGCCAGACTTTTTGCTGAAACTACATTTATGATTTTGGTGCCGTTTTTCTGCATTTTACTTTGAAAACTGATCGGACTTTTGATTATGGAATTATCACTCCAAATATGGCCGCTAGACGTATTGCTGGTCATGACCAATCTAAGTCTTTTAGTCCTGATTTTATTTCTATTGTTTTTCTCAAACGTTACGTGTCTGAACTTCGTTCTAATCTTTCGAAATTATTCAATCTCTGTTTATCTTATTCCTTTGTCGCCTCTTGTTGGAAGGAGTTTTTGTCGTCCATATCTTAAAAATGATGGTGATTAATCTGAGCCAACTAAATATTCTCCTGTTAGTCCTTCGGAGTTTGCGAAAAACTCTTTATGGAGTATCTTAACTTTCTTTTCCGATAAATGTCGGTGTTCCTCTGTTTTGGGTCCAAAACTTTGTTCTCTTTATAAATGACTTTCCAGAAAATATAATTCGGAAATCATTAATGCTGATGACCCCACATTATATTGTAGTATAGTTTCTTGTACATCTTTCTCATGTCAGTAAAAATATACAGTTGCACTAAAAGTTGATTTGCGTTCTGTTATCGATTGAGGTAAAAAATATCGATTGGGGTAAAATATCAATTGGGATAAAAAATATCGATTAAGATAAAAAATATTGATTGGGGTAAAAATATCGATTGAGGTAAAAATATCACTTGAGGAAAAATATCAATTAGGGAAAATATCGATTGAGGTAAAAAATATCGATTGGGGTAAAAATATCGATTGGGGTAAAAAATATCGACTGGGGTAAAGAATATTGACTGGGGTAAAAAATATCGATTATGTAAAAATGTTGATTGGGTAAAAATATCGATTGATGTAAAATAAAGATTGGGATAAAAAATATCGATTAGGATAAAAAATATCGATTGGGGTAAAATATCGATTGATGTAAAACATATCGACTGGGGTAAAAATATCGATTGAGGTAAAAATATCGATTGGGGTAAAGAATATTGACTGGGGTAAAAAATATCAATTACGTAAAAAATGTCGATTTGGCCAAAAATATCGATTGATGTAAAAATATCAATTGGGATAAAAATATCGATTGGGAATAATATCGATTGGGGAATAATATCAACTGGGGTAAAAACTATCGATTGAGGTAAAAATATCAATTGAGGTAAAATATTGACTGGGGTAAAACTATCGATTGAGGTAAAAAATATCGATTAGGGTAAGAAATATCGATTAAGGTAAAAACGTCAATTGAGGAAAAAATATCAATTTGATTAAAAATATACCTTGAGGTAAAAAATATCAATTGCGATAAAAAAAATATTGAGTGGTGTAAAAAATACTGATTGAGGTAAAGAAATATTGATTAGGGTAAAAGTATCGATTGGGGTAAAAAACTGTTTCGTTAAATTCTGCTAAGAGAGCGATTGTCCTTCAATCGTGGACATGTCCATTTTCTTCCCGAGAGTCTTATGGATAGCGTTACTCTTGATTAGAAATCTACAACAGAGTCTTCTTGGTTTTTCTTTCTCATCAAATCTTTTTTGGAGTCTATATACTAAATCCCTTACTATTTCTGATTCTCGTAAAATCAGTTCCATATCGCTCTTAACACCTCACACTGAAGGCTATTGTCTTATCTTTACAAACCTATTATCAGACCACGTATGCAGTACAGTCGTTACATTTGGGCTACTGATTAAGTGTCCCATTTTAAAGTTTTTTGATAAATTGCAGAACCGTATCTATAATTATATTGATCCCACCTTTCCTTCTCGCTTACAACCCCTCTCACAGACGTGATGTTGCTAGTCTTTTCTACAAATACTACTATAGCATGCTTTCCTCAGAGATATCTGATTTATTTTCTTGCTACCTTTGTTCCAGCTCGTTTTACTTGTTGGTAATTTATTGTTGTAATACCTCATTGTAATACAGCTTTCTATTTTAGTAACTTCTTTCCAAGAATTGCAAGGTTGGGGAACTCTCTTTCTGCCGACTACTTTCCTTTTATTTACAACTTCGTCTTTACAAGCCTAAAGGCAATAGGCATTTCCCGTCATCACAATAATCAGCTTTCGTTCTTTTATACTCTTTACTTCAAGTGGCTTTATGCCTTGTTTCGAGCGATTGCCAAAAATGCAATCTTTTGTAATATAATATGATATTTATAAAACAGCCAGTTTAATCGATCTAATGGTATAAAGTAAAACACGTACACATTTTATCTCATAACCGATAAACGAATGGAACGATCTTTTTCTTAAAAGAAATAATTTTTAACCCGTCCTCTATGAAAAAGTAACAATGTTTTTAAAAAGTGATGTTAACTTATTAAGTAATAATAAAGAACGTATATAAAATGCATTTAGTAGGAAAAATGAATTTCTAACCCTTTCTTTAATTATTAAAAAAATACTGTAGCAAAGTTATTTTTCAAAACGTTTGGTAAGGTTTAACCAACGTCTCAATCTTTTAATCACATTTCGTATTCAATCATGAATGACTAAAATCCACAAAACTAAACATTTTTCAACAATTTATATTTATGCATATACAGTGGCATTTTAACGATGTTTTATCTTTCAATGACTTTGGGAATTTTTAATGAATTGCGACAAATGTTTTCATACTTCGGTTACTTTAAATTTTAGTACATAAAACATACTTGCATGGTACTGAATTACGTAACAGAACAAGCAAAATAAAGAGTATACAGACATCACTTGTTTGTTCATCGACAAATTGTAAGTACCACGACGACGTCTCCACGAAAGTACATCAAGTTTGGAATAAAGTATGTTTAAGATATGAAGAAAACATTAAAACTGATACTGCTGTTGATAGTATTAAAACACCTTTAAATTGCATAAAGCAGCTTTCATACACAAGACAGCTTTCATTTCATATACGTAGCGGATTTATGATATGACTAGTACAAATTGTCCACTACAGCTAATGATTATTCTATGGCAACAACCTCTAATAATATTATTACTAGTAAACCTTTATAACATGAAAAAATTAGTCAGACTTGCAATAAATTTAATATAGAGATGATAAATATATTTAGTCTTATGTTAACACACTACGGCATTAAATCATAACACGTATAATGATTAGCATAAATACTTATAGCCTCCTAAACTATTACATGGAATTATTTCCAATTTTGTATAAAACATACTTTGGATGCTAAATATAATAACATTATACATACTTTTTAATCATATCCATTATATAATAAAAACTAATTGCCATTTATTACTATATTTCTTATTGGATTAAGATATTTCTGTGTAAATGTTTATGTATGTTTTATATAGTTAATTTTATATAATCTAAATTACTGAATACTATAGCATAATAAGCTAATTCACTGCAAATCTATAGTACCTGTTAATAATTCTCTACAAATCTAAATACCTGTTAATAATTCACTACAAATCTAAATACCTGTTAATAATTCTCTACAAATCTAAATACCTGTTAATAATTCTCTACAAATCTAAATACCTGTTAATAATTCTCTACAAATCTAAATACCTGTTAATAATTCTCTACAAATCTAAATACCTGTTAATAATTCTCTAAATACCTGATACTATGGGAAATGGTCAGCAATGCGAGTTACATTTAGTTTAATTTAGTTTTCATAAATCAGAATTCCTCCGATATAATTCTAATTTTCAAATGTTTTTGAAAATGCTTACAATAATTATTACACATCAGTAATTATTCAATAAAATACAGCTCGTTGGATTATTTAAAATGATTCTTAGGAAGTAGAAGAATAGCATAAACTCCGACTAGAAAACCAAAATATGATTTGCATTAAATTTTAACTACCTTTATTAGTTGAGATTGTCGGACTGACTTCCTCATCTTGGTTGTTATTGTCACAACGTTTCGGCCGTTTTGCCCTCCGGCTTTCGTCAGGTGTTTTGTATCGAACTGGGGAACCGTTTGTTCGATACAAAACACCTGACGAAGGCCGAAGGGGAAAACGGCCGAAACGTTGTGACAATAACAACCAAGATGAGTAAGTCAGTCCGACAATCTCAATCAATGAAAACACCTCATCTCAAAAATACAGACAATTACCACCTTTATTAGATATCAAATAGAAAGCTTACTTTTATTCCAAGTACGATTTCAGACTTCAGGTTAAGCGTTAAATTTAAGAAATTTTTTTAAGAATTCAAATCATACATGAAATTTTATTCTAAAATTTGAAAATCAATTCAAGACATTAAGTTTAGATGCATTATATGTTATTTTGATGGTCAGTAATGAAAGTAATGTAACACGGTTGGGTCAGAAATTGATTTATCCATATATACATATATCTATATATACATAAGCATACACACACACACACACACACACACACACACACACACACACACACACACACACACACATATATATATATATATATATATATATATATATATATATATATATATATACCATTTTAAAGTCATCCAAAGTTGAGGAGTGAATTTAACTATATTACAAACAATGCACAAGAAAAAAGCAAAGTATAAATTTATTTATATTGATATAAATATTATACATGATCGCAACACTGAACATGGCAATCATGTAAAATGTTTATTTGAATATGAATAAACGTGTATATATATATATATATGCATATATGTATATATGCATATATATGCGTATATGTATATATATATGCATATATATGCATATAAATATTCCATATAGACTGTTGATTATTAGGATATAAACTCATATCATTGGGTGGACTCATGATTGAAGCGAAAAATACATTCGTTTGACGCACGAAACATTTGAACAGATATTTTATGCACATACGTTTACCCTGAATCAAAGAGAAAAAGTAAATACGGCACTAGCAACCGAATATGGCATTTGAAGTTACGAGCGGACATCATCATCCATCAAATGGAAAACAATTTAGAAACTATGCTGATCAACTACGTACATCTCTAAGATTTCGACTTCGTCTGTACGACACTTATGACTAGCTTAGTTTGTATAGCCATCGACTCGACCTTACATAGAATCTTATTCTCTCATTTCTGAAGGTAAATTAAAGGTAGGCCAGTGGTGTAATACCGAACTGCAGAATGAATCATGTCTTTGCGACTGTATTCGAATCCTTTATCACTATTAATTATCATCTCCTATGCTGTAGATTGTTTAAATATGAAACGTGTGTCAGCAGGTACAAATACATTAATTCAAAAATATTATATATATCGTCATGGTTGGGATTTCATCAAATTAGTGATCCCAGGAATATTGTGAAAAAAGACGAAACGTTGGATATATAAATAATTCTGTTTTTCCTTTTTTCATTATATATATATATATATATATTTATTTATTTATTAAATAGTTTTGTTCCAATTATTAATATATATCAGCCAAATACACTGTATATCTACTAATAAAAATTAAGCCAAGTAAATTGACTCAAATATTATCATTTCTGTAATCGAGCATTTATATTTATTTTAAAAATCAAATTAACAAAACAAAAAACGTTTGCGTCATTTTCTGTATTTTTCAATAGTGTTACAATTGTTCCGACACCATTCGGAGAATTTTAAACTTTATGTTGTTCAAAAATCTTCCAGATTGGCATTTCATCAGACGCATTGAAAGAAATATAAAAGTTAATACGTATCTGAACAGACTTTCATTCCATTGTTTACGGTACCAAGTAGTGGGATCCAGCTCGCCATGTTATATATATATATAATCGAGTTAAGACACTGATTAGAAATCAGATGACAAATCCTGATGGATATTACTTGAAGTAATACTTTCAGGGTGATCCTAGCCAA
Source organism: Euprymna scolopes (assembly GCF_053919585.1). NCBI lineage: Eukaryota > Metazoa > Mollusca > Cephalopoda > Sepiida > Sepiolidae > Euprymna > Euprymna scolopes. The sequence goes on along the minus strand of NC_136486.1, from coordinate 70,866,698 downwards.
AAAGGAGACGCTCAATATTTAAGAATAGAGCAATATATAAGCTTAGTGGTTATATTTAAATTCTGAAAAAACAACATATAGACACATATATTCGAATTAAGAATTTATTGTTTGACAAAAGGAATATATAGAAGGGGTTATGTTGATTTCCTTAATACGTGGATTTTCAATAATGGCTCATATCATCAGAGGAAATGAAATGCGGTTAGCAAAATATTCAGACACTTATTTTACTTTTCATCATAAATATTGAAAATAGTTTTTTGAGTGGTGAATGATAATTATATGGAGATACTTATAGGAAAATGGAATTTGATGCAATTTGGGCAGTCAATTATCGGAAGGAGTACGCAAAATATAGGTCCAGGGGAGAAGGCAGTAATCCCATATAACAAAAAGCGTGGTTGCTCCTTATTGATTTTCCGAAAGATATACGGGGCAGCCGTATTCGTTGGTGCGTTGAGTGCGTTTTGGTAGATGTAATCCAAAATCTTTTTTGGATGGATATACCATTCCATTGTCGTGGGTAATAGAATTTGAGCATTGAATTATGTATGCAATGGACCTCGAAATCAATGGTATGCGTTGGACGACTAGCTTCTGGTGTGAATCCCGGTAAAGTGCTGGTCAGTTTTCCTGTTGATAGTGGGTGAGGGAAGCCTTTTAGATGAGGGAAAGAGGAGGATGGGTGAAGTAGAGAGGGTAAAGAGAGAAGGGTGGAGGGTTAAGATTGGGCGAGCAGGCAGCTGCTTCATGGAATTTCTTCGGGGGGGATTGTATTTTAGTATTCGGTAAAAGTATTGACCTCTTAATTTTAAGTTCAAATAGGAAATTGATATTCTTGTGATTTTAAATGGGATTGTGAATGAGATGGGTGGGCGTGCTGTTTTTGCTGAGCGGATGGGTGAGTGGGTGAGGTGGAGATGGGGACGAGTCATGGTCTGAAGTTTTGTAATGCTTGGAGGATTACTTATTTAAGTGAGTTCAGCGTTGGGTGCGTTTAATTTTGAGGATATATTTAAAAGTAACTTCATAAACTGAGATGCAGTTTGTTCATTACGCTTGTTGTCGTAGTGTTATCTGGTTTAATTAAATTTATTTAAAATGTATATATTTCTGTTTGGAGGCGATTTATGGATGAGTTGGCTTTGCTGTTCGTTGGGTTGGAATCGATGTTTGAGTGAATGCTTTATATACTGTGGTTAATGATGCAAATTCAGGTCTGGGCGTGAGGTTGTCCAAACGTGGTTGAATTTAACTATTTATATAATGATAAACTGTATATTCATCTGTCAAACCTAAACATAAGCGCAGATATAAGCACATATACACCCACAGACACACATACATATGCACATATACATATGAACACATATACACATGTGCATACATACACACATATATATATACAGCATACACATACGCATACACACTGATCCATGACATGCATGCACACATACACACTTATGTACACACGCATCCTTATATTCATGCACATGTGTACACAATTACATATATACCCATCAAAAAACATACACGCATATGAAATAAAGGGCACACACAGGAAACTCCATATACATCCAGGACGGCCTGCATGCGCGTGTATCGGGTATACACGGCCGAACAAACCTATAATCGTGTGCAAACATGCAAGACACACCCGCACATGCATACCATCGTATACATAAAGCAAATAAACATATCTACATGAGTGCTATGTCCATACAGAGATAAAGGCGCGCACACTGATATATCTACACATACAAATACAACGAGCGTGCACCTCACAGTTAAACATATACATACATCAACAATTGATCGGGTTTATCTAATAATTCTATTTTAGAGAGGGGGAATAATCCCCATTGGCCTTCGCATACAGATGGTCCAGGGAGATGCAGACAACTAGAGTGTACTAAATTACGGCTAATATACACACATACATACACACGTACATACACACATACGTATATACATGTACACACACGTGCATAAACCCATATATACACTCTTGCACATAATCATATATATACACACACAACATAAAACGCACGCTCTCATACTCACACATATATATATATATACCCACATACATAAGGAAATTAAATTAATGGAAGAAAATTCATATATATATATATATTTATATATATAGATATACATACACACATATATGTACATATATATACATACACATATATATGTACAGGCATACAAACACAGACATGTACAAACATATACTTACTCAAACACGCACATGCATAGGTACCCATATAGACACACGCGCATGGATTAAGGAAATCAACATAGCCCCTTTTTATATATTCCTTTTGTCAAACAATAAATTCTTAATTCGAATATATGTGTCTATATGTTGTTTTTCAGAATTTAGATATAACCACAATATATATATATATATATATATATATATATATATATATATATATTAATTTCGTCACCCAACAGTTAACGATTAATGATTCTTTTTGATAGATTCCGGGAGAAATCAGTGGTAATGAGATAAAAAATTTAAAAAAAAAAACAAATAACAAGAAAATAATTCCCTCACTTTATAATATAACGTGAATAGTTTTTTCTGTCGATCATCAAGAACTACGTAACAATTTAATTATAAAGAACATAAGTACCGATGTCATTGCATAATTTTGATTTATTCTGAGGTAGTATATTTTTAGGAAATGACAATAACGAAGAAGGCGAACAACAGGCTTAGATAGAAAGTCCATATAAGTCCATAAGAATAGAAAGTACATATAAAAACGTAGTCGGTATTTCTGACTGTCAAGTTACACAATCGCGTCAGGTAGCGATATTTTCCCAGGAGTATAGAAACTTTTTAGATTTCTAGATTGGTTAAAAGCATCCACTGTGAGTAAATATGTAAGTTTCCATAACCCTTCCACCCAAGCTTTTACTCTGCAATGGGTACTAGTACTTTTCTTTTTTGTGTAATGCTTTTGATATGACGAGCCTCTCACTATATATTAAGATATCATTACACATAGAAAAATTGCTCGTCTTTATTTGTGATTTTCTGTTTTGTAGCAGTAATAAATTGGTCTTTTAGTGCTTCGCATTTTTTTCATACAGTACATTTGTTAAACATCAACGCATTTTTTACAATATTGTGAATTTAATATTACACGAAAACACAATTATGACTAATATCTGTTATTTTAAGAAGGCATTGATAAGATTTTCCTTTTTTATTGCGGCTTGAGATAAATTTTTATCATTGATAAGCTTGAACTTTAAACACAGAAACCAGGAACGAATTCAACTTGATAAAAGCAACAAAATATAAAAATTCAACAGTTTTTTTTGATCCCCTGACAAAGGGGGGGATGGCCTGTAAATTCGCCTTTGTCCATTCGTCCGTTTGTCTGTTCGAATGGATTTTCCGGGAAAACTCCGGTTGCATCCCTTTTTCGGGATAAAATGGCTAAAATTGACACTTTTATGTTTATTAAAAAAAATTGATGCCTTGAATTTTTATAAAACTTTCTGAAAAGTTGTAACTAACTGATTTCTATATAAATGTGTTTGTCTATACTTCACGATAACTCTTGTGTGTGCCCCAGGGGCTCTTTTAGGGCTGATAAAAACACTCCATTTTGGGGACTATTTGACCACATTTGTCAAAGTTTTTCTGTGTATGTCTATTTAGCAGTGTTGCATGGTTCTAAACTTAAATTTAAATATGTTAAGGCCTTGGCGCTAAATGGAGGGGGGCAAATGATGGACTTAGTCATTTCTTTTTGGCATGGTGCAGAACTGAAATTTACATACATTAAGGCATAAAACTGCACCGTTTGTTCATTTTCACCAGGATTTAACGTCCTCTGGGGACTCTTGGGGCTAAATGGGGGGGGGTAAATGCTGAACTTTGTCATTGTTTTATGCCTTGTTCACTGTGCACTCACGGGGGAACCATGCTTACCTCCATTGTTTAAATAAAATTAACTATTCAAAGGCAGGTATATATCTGTCAATACTTCAAAAATGCCTTCGGATAATTAGAAAAAAATACGTTCACTATTGTTAAAAAGTCTAATGCAGCCGTAGACAAAAAATGTCTTACCTATAGTTTAAATATTGCATCTTTTTAGTATGTTTCATATTTAAGGATCTATTTTTTGGATTCTGTTAGAGTTGCTCACACTGATTGTCATAATTACTTTGGATTCTCTCAGGACGGAACTTTCTACATGTTTTTTCCTACTTCTGTTTTAAGTATTTATTGAAGTCCTGCTGCCAAACTGATTGAGTCTTCTGGTTTGAGTTGGATTTTGTTGAAAGCAAACTGCTATGACCCTCAGGTTCAAATTCATTGAGATGAATCTATTAAAAAATTTTGTATCACGCTTACGCGTTCGATTGCCATTGCTTCAAGAATTTTTCACAGCATTCCTTACAAGTCAGTGCATTCTCTGCTGTTCCGTAAGTCCGCTTTTTGGTTTACTACGTGTGCCATCACAATCACTGTGGATTTCCTCTGACTACGTTTTGAGATAGGCGGCAGCGGCTGCCCATTGACTGAACTCAACTTTGGATGAGATGCAGGTTTTTACAAGTCTTTCAACGCTTCACATTAACTTACTCCAATGAAGCGAACAAGACAGTTTTAATGCTTGTTGTGTAAACTTATTGAGTTCGAAATTATAGGCATTTTCTTCATTTGAGAAAACTTCAGGCATCGTTTCTCATAATTTTGACCTGAGATTTTCCTTCTCAGTTTCTTTTTACACAGGCGTCACTATATTATCAAGGCCAAGATTGTTAGAGTTTCCACTTTTAGGCAAAATATATTTATAGGCATACCCACCAAGTATCTCAAAAAGATTTCCGTTTTAACGCAAACACTTTGAATTCCTTTGTTGTACAGTAAAATGTACCTTCCAAATTTATGATCGACTCAGTCACCGTTCTGGCTGTTTTACAAGATTTTACTTTAAAGAAACTTTAAGATTCTTTAATCTTTTCTATGTATGCAAATATATGTTTAATAAGTTTGGGTACCGAATCTTACCGAAACGTTTTTATTTTATATTTTAACCAACAGATATGTGTCGTACCCAACTTTCAATTTTGTTTTTTCCCCTAAAAGGAGCCTTTATGTCCAATTCTGTTACAAGTCTAAAAGTGTTGATATTTTATGTAACCTCCTTATGTATGTGTTCTTTAATGATTTTCGAATCCTTCTTAACGCTAGTCACTCACTGGCGGTCTTCCGCCAATTTTAAAGTGTTCATTTTCTAATTTTGTTAAAACCCTGCATCGAACAGCAGAGGTTTTACCGATACTAACCCTTGTACAAATACCAGGCATTTGAAACGTCAGAACTCAGTTCAGCTAGTTTAAAATCGTCGCAGTATTTGTTTACTATTGATGCAAATGTTAAGTAGTCTGTCATCGTTTTTGATTAAATTCTGTAATTTCCACCTCTTATGAAATAACGACTTTTATAGGCTGAACTGTTCTGATAAAGGTTTTAAGGTTTCAGAAAAAAAACTAGTCACACTTTTTTGCAGTGAAATATAATCTACGAATTTGTTGTGTTCTATGGATTCCAGTTTTCGAAGTAATAAACATACCTTTTTGGAGTCCACGTAATCGGCACAATCAATTTTATACAGGTCCTCATACCTTTTAAAATACGAGACGAAAGTCTTGGCTTCGTCTGGGGCTTAAATGAAACTGCTAATAGCGTTCCTGACGGTATTTTATGATAACGTTACTTTCCAAAACTTCGTTTTTATTTGTTAAAGTGTATTGTAATACGTCTCTAATTGTTTCAGTAGCAACTGTTTTTTTTTTGTTGCTGTTCCAGTAAAAGTTTAAAAAATATTTCTTCCATTTTTGTTGTCGATAAAATCTTTCATTTATTCGCTTCTTTTATTATTGTTTAATTTAATATTTGACCAATCGGTATTTTTCCGTTTATTTTTGCGGTTTTTGCAATAATCATTTTTCGTGATATTTCTACAGTTGAATTTAAGTATCTATTCTTTTCTATTTTTCTCGTTTAAAAAAATAAGGTGAAAATGAACGTGGCTTTGAATGTGTGAAAAAAGAATTTACAATTTTTCACATAATCACATTTTCCTTTCTTGACGATGAACACATTGAAGATCTTGAGGTCCAACAAACAAAAAGAACCATTCTCTATTAAAAGTAAACTTTTCTCCTTGGAAGATAAAAGTAAAAATCTTTTTTTGTTTTGTTATAGCTTGTACTTTTCTAATTTAGTGAAAAACACAAAGGGAAAAAACAAAAACTTTTAGTTCATAAATCAACGGACGTATTTTATATTTGTGACTTTTTAAACATATTATCCTTTTTTGTTAGTATGTGGGGGAAATAAAGAGTTGGTGCGTTAAGTTCAGTGTAACTGTCAGAGTTGTTTCCTAGTCTTTAAAACGTTTAGTCGTCCGGATTCTACGGTGGCGACTCTCTAAATGATATGTTGTTTGTGTTTTTGGAACACTATCTGCTCGTTTGAATGCTTCGTTGCAAGATAATTGTTGTTTAGGTAGATCATTTAAATACACCCTTTTTGAGTTTGAATACTTCGCCAGTTGTGAAAAACTGAGGTACTTTGAGTTTCCAACGTGCGTTCTCAAATTCTTGTCACCAGTTGTTATGGAAACACTGTGAAATACTGTAGTATTTACAATTTGGTATTCCTTCATATGCTCTCGAAACACTTTAATCAGTTGTTGAGGCCATAGAAGGACCATAAAAATTACGCTAACAACAGGGTTAGGTAGAAATAATATATTGTACAAGAAGGTGAATGCAGAAAAAGGCTGTTAATAATTTTGAATGTAAAGTTAAAGTCTGTAGTCTCGTGTTAGGTTGCGATATTTCTCCACAAAAGTATTAACTCTTGTGATTTTTAATCTTGTGATTGTTAATAGAGTCCATTATGTATGAATTTGGTAAGTCCCCATGAAAATATTTATCTGGCGACGAAGCATACATTTTACCATTATTTTCTGACATAAGTTGTACACCAGTATTTATATAAAGTTGAAGCAGTTGATTATTAACTTGGTTTAAAACGATCAGAAAGTCCTTTCCTGCCAGTACTTTATTAATAGAACTTTGTATAGTTAACAGTGTTTATAGAATGCATTTTCCCTTTTAAAGATGTCTTTTCAAGTATAAGAACACGCATCGATAGACAGCGCACAAAGACCATATTAAGAAACACAAGAAAACTTTCAGAACATCAAAATGTCCCGTTTTATATTTGGAACAATAATCTGCAAAGTTTTAATTTTTTAACAACCACGATTTTAGAAAGTTCTAATTTTAATTCTCACTTTCATAATTTTTCCATCTTATTAGTCTTGCCGACAAATCAATTATTGGAAATTTTATTTTTATTTTGCACACATTCAAACTTTTTTCAATGTGTCATTAGCCTTTCAATCGGAAATTCTTCAGACCAATCCCAAATTTCTTTATTTTCGAATCTTCGCAACCCCACCATTTTCTCTATTTTCTATACTCTCTCTGTTTTTTCTTTGAGTCAATCCTTTACCAAACGTTGCTTGATTCACTGTCGAACGATTATGAAAAAACGATAATTAAATAATTATGTTACTATTTGCAGCATCTTCAAAACGAAACATGTTTTTCGACTAAATTACTCTGTTCCAAGATAGATTTTCCTTTTACTTTTTTGCAAGTTTGAATTACATTTTTCCTGCAACATTCATAAAATTTCTATATAATTCCGAAATATTTTTGTATTTCAAATAATTTTAATTTCTTAAAAAGTTTTTTCTAACAATAGTTAAAAATAAAACCTAATCGTTTTTAGAAGGTATCTAAAAGCAATTAAATAGAAACATCCGATGTCTGTAGGTTTCAAACAAGTTATAAAATTTTCATTCATAGCAAAATATATCTAACCTCTTTTCCTTATTTGTAGTATTAGTAAAATGTACTATTCATATTTATTTCTGTAAGGCAAAGAATCGAAACTATGAACATGTTAGACAACAAAGTAGTAACGTATTTCAACTTTGAATGTGATTGTATTGTCATAACAGAATTAGAACATGCAACTGAACACTCTGCGTACGCTTACTATTAATAATGTACCAAAATATTAATGCATCAAATCTATCCGGAACAATCATTTTGAATCACTTCTTGAAAGTAGTGTATGTGAACAATGATAACATTAAACTTCTATTTTAATATATCATTTATTTTCAAGCACTCTAATCTCCTCCTAAGACTGTCTCTATCACTCTAAGACTAACACAAACATGAACAATAACAAATATATAAGTCGTCTTCTAATAAGAATTACATAACACTGAGAGTTCACGGCCAAAATCGGTTAAAATCAATGGAAGTGGTAAAATCTTTTCTCTCTTATGAATTCCTCCTATAACCGCCCCCACTTAACACCGTTGGGTGAACGTTAACAAGGAACAGTTACGAAGGAACACCGATTTGAGTTTTCTTTACTTCGTATGTAAGAAAACCTGGAATTAACCGAATCAAAGGGTTACTTCGTAGTGTAGTAATAAAGTAATCTATTGATATTTATACGAAATTGGAAAAACGCTTAGTCATGTCACGTGATAAGCTGTAATGGCGAACTCTGTATACAAAACAGTATATATACTAAGAGATTCTTATCGGTAACGATGCGAGTATCATACAAATGAAATATTAACTTACACGTTATGAAAACGTTACCAAAGTTATTAGCAACTTAAAAATAGTATATTTTGAGAGTTAAACAATACATGACAAGCGAAAATGTCAAGTACAAAAAAATACCCTTAAAAATATCAAGCGCTGAGACGAAACGATCGCTGTGTTTACAAAAACACAGACAAACGGCCATTAAACGGCCATTTTCTTTTCAGTATTAGTAACAATATTTCTGTTTAGAGGGAGGAAGGCGAAAGATGGTACCGCTGGAATTCTAGGAACAAATACTATACTTTGATCTTAGCCAAAAGACCAAGTAAGTTATATAGTCTACTTTCCTACCGATCGTGTACTAAATTGAGATAAGACGTCATATATCAAAAATGACATCGCTGAACTGCTGATTCCAAAAATCAAGTGAATAAATCTGCATGCTGAGTAACATTGGTAACATTTCACAAATCACGTAAAGAACAAGTCAGCATGTTAACAAAACAAAACATACGACCATTTTCTTTTTTGTATTAGTAACAATATGATATCCTAACTGTTTACCGGAAGGGGGAGGGAAAGATGTGACCGCTTGTAATTCAAAGAATAGATACTACACTTTCATCTTAGCCAAAAGACCAAGTAAACGTATTATATTGTGTAAGTTCCTACCGAACATTATCTTATATTAAAAAAAGATGCATATTATATATATAATTCTTAGTATAAGGAGGGGATAGTACTTTATTATGCTGAAATAAAATCATTATTATTTAGAAAGCCGTTCTTAGTCTTGGGAGGGAATGTTGTTTATATGTCCTGTACTTAAACCTAACAATTCTTAATATAAGGCAATTTCATAATTCTTAATAGAAAAAGGCAATAGTATTTTACTATTATGGAATACGGACCGTGTTGGAATAAAACCATTATTATTCAGAAAACCACTCTTAGTATTGGGAGGGGATGTTTGTTTATATCTTCTCTAATTACATCTACCAATATCTAATTTCTTAATATAAGGCAATTCAACAATTTTTAATATAAAATGGAGATAGCATTTTACTATCATAGAATACGGACCGTTGTCAAATACGATTAGAATAATATACAATCATTGTTATAATATACGAGTGACCTCAATTTGATGTAGCTTCATTGTCGAATACCATTAGAATATTATAAAATCATTACTATAATATGCAAGTGACCTCCCTTTGATGTAGCTTCATTGTTTAATAGCATTAGTATAATATACGGTCATTGCTATAATATGCAAGTGACCTCATTTTGATGTAGATTCATTGTCAAATAATATTAGTTTAATATGAAATCATTGTTATAATATGCGAGTGACCTCTCTTTGATGTAGCTTCATTGTCGAATACAATTTGATTATTAGACAACAATCATTGTTATAATATGCGAGTCACCTCCCTTTGATGTAGCTTCATAGTCAAATACCATTAAAATAATATACAATAATTTTTATAATATGCAAGTGACCTTCCTTTGATGTAGCTTCATTGTAAAATATCATTAGAATAATATACAATCATTGTTATAATATGCTAGTGACCTCCCTTTGATGTAGCCTCGTTGTCGAAAATGATTGTCAAAATTAGTAACGTATCCAAGAATTATAGGATTCAACGAGATAGACTCAAATATATACTAGCAGAATACCCGGAGTAACCCTGGATTGAATGAGATACATGCACATGTATGCTAACAGAATACACGGGCGCTTGGGATTGAATGAGACAGATGCGAATATATAGTAGCAGAATACCTGGCGTTGCCTAGGATTGAATGATTGATTGAAATATATACTAGCAGAATTCCTTGCGTCGCACAGGATTTAAGGAGATTGGTGGAGATATATACTAGCAGAATACCTGGCGTTGCCCTGGATTGAATAATGTAGGTTAGAATACATACTAGCAAAATACCCGGCATCGCTTGGGATTGAATGAGATATGTGGAAATATATATTAGCAGAATACCCTGTATCACTCTGGATTGAATGAGATAGGTGGAAATATATAGAAGCAGAATACCAGGCATCGCTCGAGATTTTATAAGGCAGGTTCAAATAAATACTAACAGAATTCCTGGCATCGCCTGGGATTGAATAAGATAGGTAAAAATACAGAATACGCCAATACTTGGCGTCGCTCGGGATTGTATAAGATGGCTGCACATATACACTAGCAGAATACCCGGCATTGCTCAAGATTGAATGAGATAGGTGAGAAAATATAAAAGCAATATCCCCAGCGTCGCCCGGGATTGAAGGGTATTAATGGAAATATCTATTAGTAGAATGCCTGCAGTTGCCCCGTATTGAATGAGATAGGGGTAAATTTATACTAGCAGAATAATCAGAATAATTTCTATTTATTTGAATTTTTTTATGTTATCATCTGGGCATGATGTGAGGGTTGGAGAGGTGGGTAGAAAGAAGCATGATTATGTTAATTTTAAGTTCTCTTTGGGGGTTGGGTTGGAAGGAGTAATGTCCATTTTGGGGTCCAAAAGTATGTAAAATTGTTTCATATATGTATTTAAATTACCTGTCTTAGTGTAGGTAAAATTATTTTAAATATGTGTTGTATATTCACCGTCCTTGCAAAGGTAAAATTATTTCATATACATGATGTAAATTATCTACAATAGGTAAGATACAATTATTTCATACGTCTAATACCCGTCCTAGCTAGGTAAAATATTATTTTGCTCGAAATGGCAAATGATACATAGACATTAAAAATTCCTCTCTCCTAAGAATAACAAATATATTCAAAATCAAATTCAATTTTCTCATTGTTCATACAGTCCCAAGCAACGTCGGGTAGCCCTGCTAGTATCTTATATTGTCTAGTCCAATCTATATTTTCCTTATGCTTTTGATACTTGCTTTTTTTCTTTCTCTCTTCTCGATTTAATTTTTTCCTTATATTTTTCTTGCTTTTTTTCATCATTTAAACTTCATTTTTAGCTTCTTTTTTTTTTTTAAATTTTCCATCTATTATTTAGCCATTTATTTCTTGTCTTATTGAATAGATTTTTGCTTTAATTGTTGCTTTTTTGTGTCTCTTCTTGTTTTTTGCTTGCTTTCGAACTTTTTTCTAATATCATTATGAACTTTCTTTCTTATTTGTCCGTGTTTTGTGATGCACTGCCCATATTATCTTTATATATATATATATATATATATATATACAATCTATGTTTAGACAATTATTTATTGGTATCCGATGACTGCAGTTGAAGACAGTCAGCAATAATATGTCGTACGTCACAAAGGCAAATTTATGTCAGAAAATATCTGAATAACTGAGAAATTGAAGAGCGTAATATATGAGGAGCGATCGCTTGTGAGACAGGCAACCAAATTCGAGTCCAAGATATTGCATCAATTTATTTTTTGACGTATTATGGAAATCATGGCGTAAAACATCTTCTAAGTCTGTTTAGGGTTTTGTTTTTAGCTATATTTAATATTTTTAGGTTTGTATGATCCTCCGTTCATTATATACACATATGATATAGCGGATATATTTGTTACGTTAACGCATTAAGATTCTAATATAATATTAAGATTTGAATACAAAAGTGCATATGGTGTTTCCTATAAATAGCTCCCATGTAAGATTTATTGATGTCTGCAATTAAAAGTTTATAAAATACGAATATGTGTACTTGTGAAAGAAGAATGACATTATATTGAGAAACGTTTTACTTCTCAGGCGGTCTTCTTTTTTTTTAAAAGGTGGTCACCCCTTATCAAGGCCCGGTATCCACTCGTGGATAAGGGTTATTGCGTGTACAGTACGTTAATGTTGAGATTTGATAAAGTGTCTACTTAAGGGGGCGGTTCAACAGGAATTTGTTTATGTTGGACTTGAAGACATCCAAGTTGTAGTCAAGTGGGAAACAGGCAGACGGAACAGAGTTCGACAGGCGTGCACTTCTAAGAAAGAAGCTTTGTTCATGGAATCTACGTTTGGGTTTTGGCACAGATAAAGGATGGGGAAAATTTTTGACAGTGGTTTCAGGTAGACGGGTTTTTTTCGTGAAAGATCGGCGTGGGGGGACAAGGGATTAGAGCTCAAACAAGCAGCCGCCATGGAAGTAACGATAAAACAAAAACAGGCTCGCAAAGTCTCTCCTGTGGGAGGGAGGTTTAAGGGAAGAGAAAAGGGCATCCCCCCACTAAGCCACGAAATCTAATTTGTACTCTGTCAAGGCAGCATAGAGTGTTTTTAGCATCTCCTGCCCAGATGTGGCAGCAGTACTCCATCCCTGGACGTACTTGGCTTTTATATAAGTAGAGAATTACATCAGCAGTGGGATATCTTCTGGAGCGGTGGAAGGATCCTACCATTTTTCCATCGACCTTGGCAATATACTTGATGTACATGTTCCATTTCAGGTTAGGAGTAAAGGTCAAGCCCAGAAGCTTGTCAAAGCATGGAGATTCCCCTAGTCAAGAGCCATCCATTTCAATTGATGCCAGATGGGGATCAGAGCGTTGATGATGTAAAGTTAGGAGCTTGGTTTTAGATGCATTAAAAGTAATCAGCCACCTCTTCTCCCACTGTACCACGCGCTCAAGATCAGAGGAGAGAGAATCAGAGAGAATTTTGTCATTTACAGCCTTTAATGTGTTACCATAGATGGTTGTGTCATCAGCATAGATGTCAACGAATGGTTTAAGTATGTGTTTTGGGAGATCATTGATATAAATCAAGAAGAGAGTTGGGCCCAGGATGGACCCCTGAGGGATTAATACTGTGGGCATCTGATTTCTGCCCATCAACCACTACTCTTATGAGCCTATCAGAGAGAAATGATTTAATGATCGAGAAAACATTTCCTGTTATACCGTAGCTGGAAATCTTGTGAAGTAGGCCCTTATGCCATACTTTATCGAAGGCTTTTGATATGTCAAGAGCAATTGCCCTAGAAAGGAAGCCTTTGTCAGGCGATTCACTAATCCTATGAGATATAACCGTTAGCACATCTGCTGTAGCTCTAGCAGAACGGAAACCATATTGTATGTCACTAAGAAGGTTTCTGCTGAGGTGGTTGACTACATTTCTATTTAATATGGATTCCAGCAACTTACTCATGATACACAGGAGACTTATTGAGAGGGGGACGACTTATCACCTGAATTCTTAAATACAGGGCATACTCATGAGGTTTTCCAGGGTGTTGGAAAGCACTTCTCTTTAAGGAAACGCTTAAACAGTTTTGTAAGTATGGGGCAAGTTCTGGTTGAAGCTTTTTAATCACTATAATTGGAATGCCGTCAGGGCCAGTTGCTTTACTGAAACCAAGTTCTTGATTAGTTTAGCGACCTCACGCACAGATATTTGTATGTTGCATAGCATGTTATTTGTTATAGGAGGAAATACAGGGAGTTGATGGCCTTCGTCGTGTAGAGTAGAATTAGCTGCAAAGTTCTTGGCAAATAGTTTGACCTTGTCTGATGCTGACGAGATGACCTCAGGCCTATTGATGATGGTTGGGATAGAATGCACGCTTCTGTTCAGGATCCTGTTTGCTATTTGCCAAAACTACGCAAACATATCAATAATCATTAACGTCTGCGACATTATTTAGCTTGATTTTATTTTACATTGTAGAATTGTTATTATGATAAACAATTATTTAACACTTTTTGATATGGGTATAGAACACTTTCTTTCAGATTAAAGCCCTGCGAATGAAGGGGCGTGCACACTTACACAGAAGACGAACGGGCACTGTATTTTATGCATACATTTCCAGAGACACGCTTGATGTTTGAATATACATACTAAACTATACGGTCCGTGTTACAATACGGTCATGGACGCTTGATTTGATATACATATATATGGCGTATATAAATACACTCCGCTATACAACATGTACATTGTTTGGTGCACGTCCATTTGTGGTGAAGCCACAAGGTCTAAAATAATAAAAAAAAACAACGAAAAATACTCAGCTTACAATAACACATAACCAAACAGAAGGGGTTCATGAACAACAAAGAAAAAAAAAAAACAAGTTAACACGCACACGCACATACGAGAAAAATAAAGGTCCATGAAAATTGTTGTAAGAACTGTGTTTTTAGAAAAGAAAAAGTGTGATATTTAATTAGAAAAAAGGAGTAATACGCCACAAATAGAACTAATGTAGAGAAAAATGTGTCATTGTTATTAATGGAAAAAAATTCTGACGAGCAGAAAAATATTTTATGATAAAATTGTTTTAATAATTTCACACACGCAATATTATGCAAAATTAGAAATTGTTGTTTCAACAACCAGTTTAACATTAAAATGTTGAAATTCGCAACAATTTCTAACCTTGCATAATAAAAACTGGTTGTTGAATTTGTGTTAAAAAACTATTTTCTAGAACGAATGATCTTTTGTGTTACATTCATTGAACTTTCTTACATTAATGGAATTGGAGTTGAGGTTTGAAAACAAAAAGATTAGCTCTGAATATGAAACTTATATTGTTCTTCATTTAATGATTGTAAAAGTAATTTTATGTTTTGGGGTATTTAAATGTATGTGTAATTTTTTAATTTACTTTGATCTATTGTTTGTTGGTTGTTTTTTTTTTCTTTTCGGAATTTGCAAGGAAGTATAAGTATAAAAACACTAATGAGAATATATATATATATATATATATATATATATATATATATATATATACATTATTTTTATGTACTGGAGAAAAGCGAAACAAAAGATGTGGGTTAACTATCCATGTTCTGATTTTTCTCCTATCATCAGCAAATTAATTATCAACGGTCTTTAATAATTATTATTTATTTATATGGCAATAGAAGATTGAAGTAAAATAATAACATCTGATTAATTTCACTATTGTTGTGTCACTCGTCCTCAGAGAAAAGACTTTCAATTCTGCATTCTCATCCCATCAAAGAGTCGAAGGCATTGGTTCGCATAACATGCCAACTAGCGTCAACGTTGGCCAAAACAGACTTACAATCTACGAAATTTTCTTTTTATTCGCCGTTCGTTAGTTATTTTAATGTCTATGCTAGCCATTGTTGCGTTTCCTAAAATACGAAAGCCAAATCTCGTTAGTTCTCGAGAGAGATGGGGAGTAAAGGCGAGATTTTCAAGTGCTTTTCAAAAGCGGAGGTCAAGTGAGCAAATTTTCTTGGCTACGAATGTGCACGGACTGAATAGTTTTTGGATTTAATAGCAAATGTCATTATTTTCGTTGTCATCGCTGGCGCATTGCACCTAGATCGATATCTCTTGAGAGATTTACTGACGTCCTTTCCTATTTTGAAGAAATAGTTCCAAAATCTAAAACCATCTTAAAAGATTGCCAAAACCCACGAAAGGTTTTCTAATCAAAAAGTATTTCCTATAGATAGATTTTTTGTAAATCGAATTTGAAAAGCTGATACAGCTAAAGATGGTTTAACAAAATGACCCCTTCGAGGAAAAAATTAGGAGTTCGATAAGAAAATAATCGTTCCTTAAGAGTTAGATAGAGTCTTCTATATTCTTTTCGGATGACAATCTAAAGCTCAAAATACCATACATTTCGTAACGATTAGTGTTGACACTTTTTATTCTTATATAAACCCATACAGATTTAGATGTGGCCAATTCTACCTGTTTTAATCGTGAAGTTTTATTAATAGGTGATCTCATGCGGTATCGGTAATTGAACAAATTTCTTCTTTAAAGGATTTTTCACGTAAACAATGGTAAGGGGAGACCCTCCTCCCAGGCCTTGCCTCCTACTTTCGATCGAGTATAGTTTGTTTGTCAGTTGCCTAAGTTGCTGACATACTGACTTGATATGAGTATTGATACAGAAAGAAACACAGCGCTTTTTATTTTATGTGGAATCTATAGCAACTCTAATCCTAACGGGACACGATCCTCCCAGTAATTACGATTTTCTATTAGGCTGACGGTTTTATCGTTTTTTTTTTATAACATTTTCACCCTAAACAAGTCACATCGCCACTTTGATGTAGGGGGCTACTATCAGGGACATAAGCCCCAGCAGTACTATGTAGGGAGTTGGGCAGCAAGATGTCGGTTCACTTTACACTTGAACTTCTGCATGTCAGTACAGTTGGGGAAGCAGGGTCCCGGAAGGGAGTTCAAAAGTCTAAAAAGAAAAATCTCATGTCAACTCCCGTTCCTGGCTGCACTCGGTTATGCCGGAATAGGGTGAAGCTGGGTAGATTCTACAACCAATGACAACCAATAGGATAGTGTCAATTTCCGGCATGTTCCGATTGATCTCCTCAGAAAGTGGGGATTCCCCCACGAGTTAGACTTGCGAGTTTTGCGAGCAGGTTCTCATGACTCTGAGGTCACATCCGTGATCCCGGGGTCGAGTTAGCTGCACACAAGGTATAAATATTTCTTCTCCAGAACCTGTACCATCCCTATTTGCACCGGCTCACAAAATGTTTTCGTTTAACTCTTTAAATGACATTGTTTGTTGATGGATTAAACAAAATCTTGTATTATATTATTATTTTTTCTCAGCAGGGATTATTGCTGTCACCCAGCCACACCAATATTTAATAAAGAATCACGTCTGCCCGTTTTCTCTTTACTCAATTTGATGTTTTTTAATGTTTTGGGTGAGCTCAGCCGCCACCTGAGACGATCATGTCGCAAATTCACCCATGACCATATAGATAGAGAAAGCTCTATAGACTAACTAAAAAAGAATCTCTCAACTATAATCAGGAGATAATCCTGATAGTTACCCACGATCAAAAATTTGCTTTTAAAAATATGAGCCAAGACAACAAGTATAGGTTCTGCAACAAAAGTGGAGAGAGCGACTGTACGATGCGCCATAATAAAGTGTGTAAATATCTACACTAGACGATCTGCAAAAAGTTGAATATCGCACGCAGCAGCAAATCATACAGCAGCATACCAAAAAGAACAGTTTATAACAAATCACCAACCATCTACCAGGACTATACAATTATACAGCTACATACTAATATGGAATAAAAAAGAGAATAAAAACAACTTTAGTAGAAGTTAGTGCCCCCAATGATGCGGGATTAAACAGAGCTGAGACGGAAAAGATAACTAAGAATGTTTTATGACCGGAACAGAAACTGGAATCTTAAGAAGATCATATAGTTCTAGTAATTATAAGAGCAACTGGATTCTTAAAAAGAATTTCAAAAACTTCCTGGAAAATATACTCGCTGGACCAAACACAACATAGATTCAAACAGTTAAACAGTGATTATTAGAATCCTAAAAAAATGTATCTCGGTTGGAATATATAAGATATCGGGTGGATGTTTAGCATCCAGTAGGATGCCCTATCCACAGCTTGAACAAACTGATAAGAAAATTGTAAAAAAGAAAGTTCTTCCAAAAGCATCATCAAGTACTGGTAAGTTCCTCTGACACATATGTGAACGATTATGCAAGAGTGAAGCAGAGTTGAAGAGCCACATACGAGCACATGAGCACTCGACATTAACCCGAAGAGATGTCAAGCTTCTGTGAAGATATGCTAATCATTACATAGTTATGTACCACGTGAACATGGGCGCTCGATATAAATATCAATTTCTGTCAAGAATAGGCAATCGTTATATATATATATTTATATATATAAGTATATATATAATGCATATATATATGTATATATATATATCATGCATATATATAAGCAGACATTGTCTTCTCTTCTATCTATATAAATAAGATGAACTCATTTTTCCCGTGTGAGTTTGACCTTAATAGGATTAAAAATCAAGACATTACACGCAAATGTAATGTACACAAACTGCAGCGCAGGATCTGAGGTGTACTATAGGCCTATTATCCATACACTTCCCCGATAACCGTACATTCCTATATTTTTTCCGGTGAGAGTTCACTGCCAAAATCGGTTAGAATCAATGGAAGTTGTAAAATCTTTTCTCTCTAATACGTTCCTCCTACTCCTGCTCCCACTTAACACCGCTGAAAATTCGTCCACAAGGAACAGTACGAATAAACGTCGGTTTGAGATCCTAAAGGGTTATTTAGGCCATTGTTTTCTTTTTTTTTCTCTTTCTTTCGCTTTTCTCACATAAAAAAATAAATAAAAATAAAAAATATTACGGCCCGATTAATATTATCTTTTTTTTCCTTTTCGCATTTTTTTATTTACCATACAACGCACACTGCGGGACTACTCTGATTTTACGTCCGGTTTTGACAACTCTAACCGAGGAATCTGACTATGAGCTTTATTTATTACTGCTTTCCACTAAAAAGTTATTATTAAATAAACAAACACTTCCTGGGTCACAATTTATTATTACAACGCAACGATATCGTGAAATTACTTGCGTTTCACTTAAAAAACAAAAACAAAAACAAACAACAAAAAAATAATGAACGCGCTCAACGTCTGATTAAGATTAGATTGTTATGTTTTGCATTTTTTTTTACCGTAATACGCACACTGCGAAATTTCTCGTTTTTTACTTCCAGTTTTGACGACTCCAACTGAGGAATCTAACTATGAGCTTCACTTATTACTGCTTTCAACTACACATTTTTAAAAAAAAATAAAACAAACATTCCATTTTTTACAAATTACTATTACAACGCTACGGTATAGGGAAATTACTTGCATTACACTTGAAAATCCAAAAAATAAACATAAAATGCGCGACTACTCGGTTTTTAGTTCCGGTTTGGGCTACTCTAACCTAGGAATCTAACTATGAGCAATTCATTATTTACATTTATTATTTATATATTTAAATCGGGAAATTACTTGCATTCCAATTGAAAAACAAAAACAAAATAAAGAACCCGATAAAGGTTCGATTAAGATCCGAAAAATATGATTGGTTTTTTATTTACTAACGAAATATGCACGTGTTTAAATTAACAATTATGAATGTTTCTTCTTTATTAACGAAATTACATTGGGTATATATTTAGTTCAAACATACAAATGCTGTTGCTTACGTTACGTTCAGGAAAGTCAATTCAAACTAAAACACTCTGACACTATTTTATATAGTTTTTAAATTATTTACCCAAAGTTAACACATTCCCCAGAGTCCGCGACGATTTGTCTTCTTCAAATACATCCATAAACACTGTGTTCTTCGAGATGATTAAACATTTTACATTAAATAAAAAACCTAACAAATCAGAGCATTACGCACAGCAAGACTACCATTTTTTTACATTTTCGCCATTTTTTATTTTTCATTTTTTTGGAGTCCATTACTGTACTAGGACTATACGAGGGGCGTGCAATAAGAAATGCATCTCACAATCAGGTATCTATTCAAGCTGAAATTTTGCATCTACGGGTTATATGGCAAATTACAGCTTTGAACTAATTGTGGTTTCTGTTTTGCAGGTGTTCGAACTGAGTCAGGTGTGAAATGGAGCCTGTTGAATGTCGAACAGTGATCCGGTTTTTGAATTTGAGACGATGCACAACACAGGAGACATTTGATGAAATGAAATTTTGGAAGATCGGCGCATTACTATTCGCCAAATAGCCCAAGATGTCAAGATTAGTACAGAGTCTGTGGAAACGATCATTCATAAGCATTTGCATATGCATAAGGTGTCTGCCAGATGGATTTCCAGGTTGCTCACACAATTCCAGAAGCGAGAACGCGTCGAGTGCTCGAGGATGAATTTGGAGATGTGCCAAGAAGATGAGTCAAAGTTTTTCAAAAGACTGATTACACATGCTGAAACTTGGGTCCATCACTATGATCCAGAGACCAAAGCCGAATCAATGCAGTGGAAGCACTTGGACTCACCACCCCCCAAAAAGGCAAGAGTGCAGCCCTCCGCTAGCAAGGACATGCTCACAGTCTTCTGGGATCAGGACGGAGTAGTGATGACAGATTTCCTGGAAAAGGGTACCACGATTACAGGAGCCTATTATGCTGTACTTTTGGGGAAATTAAAGGGAGCTAGCAAAATCAGAGTCAGGGCAAGATCAGTAAAGGTACCCTCCTCCTGCAGGTCAACGCTCCGGTCCAAAACTCGCATGTCGTCAGATCAGAAGCCCGGGCGTGTGGTTATGAAATCCTACCCCATCCTCCCTACTCTCCTGACCTTGCACCCTCTGACTTTAACCTCTTCCCAGCCATGAAGTTGTTTTCGGAAGGAAAGCGTTTCGCAGATGATGCAGTCTTGATTTCTGAAGTCACGTCGTGGTTGGAGGATCAACCTGGGGTGTTCTACAAAAACGGTCTCCAGAGCTGCATCAAACGATGAGAGAAATGCATAATTCTGAGTAGTTCCTATGTAGAGAAAGACTAATAACTGTGCGAAGTTTCGTTGCTCAACTTCTATGGGAAGTGGGTCAGAGACATTACTTATTGCACGCCCCCCGTAAGAACCATGCATGTTCTCTTTTTATTAGACTTTTGCGTTACACCAGATTGAGCCACAGCAACGCGTGGCAGGGTACAGCTGGTTAAAAATAAAACAAAGTGTCTATTTATCATACCTTTTTATTTTCTTAATTTTATAATGATCTTTTTGTGTTAAAATAATCAATGGACATAAGTGTCATATGTAGCACGGATGTTTTCGATTGTTTATCAAAGATTACTTGATTAAAAAGTAAATGAACGAAAAAGTTGGAGGAAAGAAAAGACTTTCGAAAAGTAGTTGTAAAAACGGTTCTTGAACTCAGGCGCCAGAACATTTTTATATTGTTTTATCTATAAACAATTTATATTCTGTGATTTAGCAGATTGTGCAGATTTAGCGTCACGTGATAAAATTGTTCTACGTCAATCATTTAAAAATATTCCGATTATTTATTATGTTTCATAGGCATCCGAACAACCTCGAGGGTCTCTGTTAAACATCTCATTCTTTATTAAGGCTTTTTTTGTATCTTATTAATGTTACATTCCATATATGAGCTTCATATATGTTCAGCTTCATCTTATTTTACACGTGATAAGCGACAGGTACGCTCAATATATCACAAATAATAGCGTTTAGAGTTTGACAAGTGTGCAAGTAGCAATTTCTTAACCGACTGCTCAGGATATAAATTTTGGTTATGTTTCTGCTATATTAATGTCTTAGAAACTGGATGTTGTCTTGTTATTGTATGAACTGACGATTTGTTTAAGATTTTGCTTCTCGATTTCAAGTAAAATAATTTCTGTGGCGTTCAGTATAGTTTAAGATAAAATCTACAGCTTTTTACTCATCCTATAAGTAAAATAACTTATTTTCGTTTTTATGTTCTACTTTTTAAAGTTTATTTGTAACCAATTTATTCCTCAAAATAATATTCTGTCCTCTAAACTGTGTTGTATTGATTTAACGCCTAAAATGAGTTGGCTGCAATTATTTCTCTTTATGGTAGTGTTTTTTATACTTCCATTCAATAATCACCAAATCAACCATAACTTTCAGGAAATGAGTTTTGATGCAAACTAAGCCATTACGGTATTTATCAGATATTTTTAAGCGGGGACAAAATGCAGCCTTTTGAGATAACAAAACAAATTAAATTTTTCTTTCATCTATTCGTTTTGATTTTTTGTTGTTTAATTCTGTGAAGAATCAACTGCATCTCACAGACCGGTACATGTTAACTGCTTTTTTTTAAGGCCGCTTATCGCAAAAAAAAAATGATCCGCTGTTTTGTAAACATTTTCCGCTTTAAGTTTTTATGTCTCGAACATAAAACAATTTCAATCTCTTTTTATCGTTATTCGTTGGATTTTTAAAACTCTTTTTTCATATTTTTGTTATTTTACAAGACTTAAATGGACATTAATTTATCATTAAATTGATTTTTCTTAATAGAAAATTTAAATGAAAAGATACATCAAAGATGCTATACCCTGGCACGAAGTCATCAATCAGGATTCGATCTAAAGGTTTTATTTGATAATGTCCGAGAGCTTATATTTAACAGTGTACCGAGAAGTTATATTTAACACACACACACACACACACACACACACACACACACACACACATATATATATATATATATATATATATATATATATATACTAGCAGAACCCGAAGCCAGAAAAGATACAGATACCGTAAATGTTTTTTCCCAGTCAAAAACAAGTAAATCTGAGATTGTTACTGGGGATCATTGTTGTCTCTGGAAAATAGAAGGGACTGGCGGCCGTGGCCCAAATAAAATAATCTGGCTTCCATTGTCGGGCATTGCCCGCCAGTGACAGCAACATCCGCTGGCTGTGCTTGTCAGCACTGGTGGTAACTGGCGAATCCCCCTAGCTTGGGTCGATTACTTAAAAAGTGTTACATCTGCTGGTCTTCGTTTAGTAATAGAAAAATCCTTCTAGACTATGACAGTTTTTAACTTTTATATATATATATGCGCGCGCGCGTGTGTGCGTATGCATTTTCAATTACATGAGGTAGAGTTGAGGTAATGTCTCTCAACTGATGTAGTTAGGTTCAAATTTGTATTTTATCAATTCGACAGCGGTTAATATCGGCTTATCTATTTAATTCCTAAGCCTGATATTCATAAAATAAAAAACTTTTGTTAGGCATCTATTTATATTAGAAGCCATCTATTAATATTAGAAGCCATCTATTAATATTAGAAGAATATTGTTTTCACAAAATGTATTGAATAGCGAATGCTTATGTATTATTAGAAATATAATTTATTTCTTGCGCAATCATCGGTGTGGGAAATGATAATTATTGCAGATTTAGTCAATAAACTATCTTTGTCGAAGGCTAGCATTCTATCTCACAATCACAAGCAATTAACACAAAATATTTGGGAACATTAAATGTTTAAAGTGTCAAGTGAGCAGGCATATACACTAACCAGTCAGACAGTATTTTACAACATTGTCGGAATCTAAATATATCAATCTACCTATATATTTATCGCTTTTTAACGCTTTCTCTCTCCCCCTTTTTGTCTCTGTCTGTCTGTGTGTCTGTGTGTCTGTCTGTCTGTCTGTCTCTCTCTATATATATATATATATATATACATATATATACACACAGATATACATACGTACATATATATATATATCATGTTCACACACTGATTCTCGTTAGAACACTGAAGTTAAGCAGCGTTTGTTCTGGTCAATGTTATAATGGTAACGATTTGAGAATATTAGCCGCTGTATGTATGAAAGCTCCCTGCAAGAGTTGCAAAAACCTAACGTCGTCATCTCCCTTGACAGGAATATACATACTCCTGGGAATTGCTTGTGAATTTCATACTTCCATAAAAATTCCTCCTTTGGAGGCACCCTGTCCAAGCCGCATTTCCTTAGTGCTGTTTTGGATGGTTTTGTATATATATATATATATATATATATATATATATATATATATATATATATATATATATATATATATATATATATAATAGCAAAAATACCCGTCGTTGACTGGGTTCAAAAACAGCCTACAGAAAATGGATTCTGATTTATGAAAGTATGATAGGTTATGAAAAGGAAGGGTTGTAAAGAGATAGCTTCGAATTTGGGGATATCAAAACCAAAGCAAAATATGATGTAAGTAAAAATAAAATAGATAAACCCCATAATTCATTATACCATACCTATTCACACTGAAACACTTATCACAATATTCTGTGGATCCATATTAAAAACTTGTTAAACTTTGTGACATATTTCCATTCTTAGGTGCGAACGAACACCCCATGATTTTATTATACTATATTTCTTCAAACTGAAACCTAATTATCAAAGTATACTAACGCAGATAGATATAAAAAGTCTTTATTAAAGTTTGTGCCTATTTCCATTCTATGGAGGCTAAGCGCGAACGCAGACCCCACAATTTTATTATACCATCCCTATTTAAGTTAAAACATACTTATCAAAGTATTCTTATGTACATCTATATCAAAAACACTTGTAAACGTTTTTTTTAATTTTTTTATTTCCATAATGTGATGATCAGGCGCGAACGCAGACCCCACAATTTTAATGAACCACCGTTCTTCCAGATCAAACATACCCATTCCTGTGTCTCGATACATCTTTTATCATTATATGTAATCAGATTTTAAAAATAGTCAACCATATAGGAGCCTATTCATGACCAAACACACACACATTAAACTTTATATATATATATATATATATATATATATATATATATATATATATATATATATATGCGTGTATAGTATATAACTGTCCAAACATTATGTTAATATCAAATAAATTAAAATAACTTGTCTATATACATTTTAAATTTATACAAAAGCAAAGTAAACATCCTTCTACCTCAGATAGTTTATAATAAATGAATTGGGAAACACAGATAAAAAAGAGCTGGAAAAACAAAGAAAGAAAATTAAGAAGCCGCAGTAAAGCTACGTACGCATAATATTTCTATTTAAGCCACGTGAAATAGATGCATGACAAAGCACATAATATATGTTTGTGTATATATTGGAAGAGGGGCTGTAGGAATATATATATATGTATATATATATACGTATATATATGCATATATATATACATATATATATACATATATATATTTCGTTATGATATATTTTGAAAAAGTGTGTATATATGTGTGCATATATGAATGCATATATATGCAAACATTAATACTCACTATTTTCATCCGAGGATATTTTCCATATCATAAATATAGAATAACCTGCCAAACCACTTGACAGTAAACATTTCATTTAAAATGTTTTTGTTCTGCACGTTTATTTTATAAGGAACATTTCTTAGCAAGTTTTTTTTAATCTTTTCCCAAGAGTAATTCGCAAGATATATATATATATATATATATATATATATATATACACACACACACACATATATATATATATATATATATATATATATATATATATATTGATGGCTTATCAAGGCAGCTTAAGAAAGCGTTTTAGTCAGCGAATAAAAATGGCTAACTTTTTCCCATTGAACTGATGGCAAAAAAGAGGAATGTCTCAAAATAGATCTGGATTTTGTCAGTTGAAAGAAAAGTGAAAACATTTTATTTTTCTGAGAAAGTTATCATGGCAAGTAGAAAAAGAATGTCAATTATCCACACGCAAGAAGACTTAATAAAATTAATTTAATAAAATTCGCTTTTATGTTTATGTTTTTCCTGTTCACGTATTAAAAAGTATAATGAATACATGAATACGCTATGCACAAAACATTTGAGAAAAATATGCTTATTGCCTTATAACAATCAAAGTATTTAGAAATTCTTACAAACTAATGCCAACACGTTAACAAACATAAACGCAAATGCGAAAAAAAATTTTTTTTTATCTCGATTTGGACATATATTTTAATTAATCATATTTCACCACTTAACTAAGCAACACCATATGGGAAAATACATTTCAAAGCTTATATGTATTGCAGTTTATAACATGCGTCAAGCAGGTAGAAAAATCTGTTTTTATTGTTTATTTTTGTGAATAACATAATTGTAAATACACATAAGTGGGTTTCTCAACAATGTTAATTGCAGAAGTTCAATGCTCACACCTGTCATGACTGCTCTTAACCTAAGTCTGTCACACTCTAAGAACGTCACAATGACGCCAAAAAGTAGGAGAGCTCTCTTCCACCCAACCCTCTCTCTCTCTCTCTCTCTCTCTCTCTCTCTCTCTCTCTCTCTGCACATACACTAACAAGTTTGGTTTTGTATACTATTCATGATTTTACCATGCATTTTTATTAATCCTGTATAGTATTTCCTTGCATACATTATCTTTTACTAGTATTGCTCATTCGTAAAATACGCTATTTTGAGTAATGCAGATTTCGTATTTATTATTATATTGAACCCAATATATAGTAATGATTTAAAAAGTTGAAAAGGAATGGCTTGTGTGCCACTACCGAGAATCGAAACCCAAACGTTTAGCTTACGATTTACTCTTTCCTCTTAGCGATACTGTTTTAGATATGAAGATTTAGATTTGCTGCAACGCTCAAATATTATAACATGAACCAATAGCTATTACGTTACGCATGCATATTCGTAATATTGTGTACTACATTAACGGGGACTCATATTAGGGACTTATAACGGGACTCATGTACAGACATAACGATAGTGATGATGGGGGAGAGAAGACATTTATATATATTACCGTTCTTTTAACACATATTAGAAGAGATGATGATCTGATGCACAGTTTTAAACACAGAGTAGAGGAGGCATTTTTAGACATTACTTGTGATGGAGGAGATGGGACACATAACTTGAAAGCGTTTACAATGTTCATTATAAGATGATAAACACATTGCCTTTTTCGTGATGAAGGATGACACAAGACAACAATTACAAATAATGATGACGTTTATTCATCTGCTCGACCGGTCGATTGACGTCAGGGATTCAAATTTGGATCTACATAGTCTAAATCTTCTCTCTTCGCTTCCGAGGGATTAACTGACCTACTCTCTGGCTCTGTTGATGACTGGCTTTTTTTGGCTGACTAAAACCCGAACCCATAATATGGAGAAATGTCCTTTTGTCTATGACGTCAGAATGTGTTTTTCAAACGTGACCAATTTCACGTGGCTTTACACATGTTTGTCCACAGAACACTTTTGACAACAAAAGAATCCTCAAATCTAATCCAACCTATTTTTAAACAATATAATTGAATTTGAATTGTTTATACTTTTAGCTGACATTTATAATATTCCAATTTCTAAAAGAAGAGCAATCAATTCTTTTATCCGATATAAACAATATTTAACTATTCTAATAGAATTTAATAATAGACTAAATTTCTAACATTCCATTTCTTAACTTTGTCTACAGGGTTCGATTCTAGGCTTATCCTAATCTCATTTTCACTTATCTAATATTCTTCTTATTTACATGGAAAGGAGATAGACTCTTTCTGTAACAATAAGGCAGTCGTTCGACCTTCACCTCGCAAATTCCATTATTTTTTCATTTTCACACTTTTGCACCGATTTTCCCCAAATATAAGATTTAGCATGGGTTTGAGTAAACCTATATATTAAGTTTCATGTCTGTAGACCAAACCTGATAGAAGAGTATGTTAGACAATTTTTTTAAAACAATATTTGTTTTATATAGTAAGAAGTTTGTGTTTACTATGAACATTTTACGCAAATATTAGGCAAGTATAAATCATGTAGAATATCTGCATGACTATAATCGCACGTTATAGTTAACTAAAGATGACCATCCCATAAGAAAACCGAAATAACTAATACGGAATTAATTAAAAAAAGGATGAATGTTTAAAAGAATATGCAAATTAACTCGATCTTTTGCAGGTGAATGCAATTCTACCACCCATATATATAACACAGTTGTATTTTCTTATTAAATAAATAGAAAAGAGTGTTTTAATACCAATACATAAAAAACGAATTCACAGGAGTATATATCACACTACATCATATAATTATACTTTACAGTATGCTCTAGTGTGACTATTACTTAACTTACCTGTTATTTTGAGGTGATATCTTATTTATATATTCATGCATTCAATCATAATTGTAAATACAATAGTGATATTTACACAAATAATATGCAATAAAATTTACGCATTGCTTTACATATATTATTTGGTACTATGTTTCTCATCAATATATCAACTATATTATCTTCTGATAAATTTATAATGTCTTATATATAATCCTCTTTAGGTATACATTATAGTTTATCCGATATAATTGTTTAATTTATTATTATTTTTGCTATTATATTTATTATGCTTATCTTTGTTCTTATGTAAGCAAATACATATCACCCTCATGTGGCAGTATCTCTACTTACTCAGTGGCGCATAGTTTAAATTTTTTTCTTTTATATATTTCCTAACTTTAACTAAGATAGTCCGATCCTTAGAGGATTTTCTCTTTTTTCTTACAGTTTTTTTTATTCGATGCTAATGATATAATGGTTTTATTTGCCCCTACCATATTGTTGAAACTCGACTGAACACATGGAAATAAATAACTACAACACAAAAATAAAATAGAACAGATATATTGAAAGCAAGAAAATATATACAATATTTACATAGAGTCCATTCGTATAATCATCGGGAGACCGTCCTTGGAGAATGTGTCGGCTGGGTAGTCGTCGACTCTCGATCTCGTTGTTTCGCTGAGTCTCTCGTTGAGTCTCTCCCGTCTATACGGTAACAACCATATTTATATAGTTGACACTCCACGTATGCTAATTAGGTGGATCCTGCCACACCACACATATTCTTTCTTTATTGCTGCCAAATACTATTATATCTGAATTTGGTCGGCCCAACTGTTAAATGAATATATGTTGATGACTTATTGCTGACGGTATCGATATATTTATATACAATAATTTTTATCAGACATTCACATTTTAGTCTAGAGTTACATTTCCATTCTAGTCTGCAACTCTCCTGGTTCATATTCAGCTTCAGTTATTTGAGTATATAAGTGTATTTTAATGCTTATTATAGTAGAATACTTTTATTGAATTTTTATTAAATACTTTATTTTGTATCGCATGTTTCTTAAAATTATTATCGATTATTTCATAAATTTCTCTTGGGTATATCAGATTTGATAGGTTCGCTAAAACGAGGGTCAAACAACATTGTCTTTTTTCTCTCGAATTTCTTAGCCTATTACTGTTTTTTTAATTTATCACCATTTGATGACTTACTTCGTCTTTCATTATTGATGTCAATCATTTTTTCTATGTGGTTAAGACCTGAATAAATACTTATGTTATTCCTTTGCTGTTTCAGGAATATTATTTTGGAGGTTAATGTTATTAGTCATTATATGTTTAAAAATATTCCTAAAGGTCATATTGTGTGATTTTATAATTGTGAGAGTTATTTTCATTTAAGCTTTTTATACATTCCCTAAATTCTATATATTCGACAGGATACTAAAAAAATATTGATTTTCTTTAATCCGTGGAGTTTTGATAAATGCGTTCTTTTCATCAGAGGAAATATATTAGCAAATAATTAATCTATAAAAGCTATGAATTTACTAGTACGTGCCATAAATTGAAACTGCATTATATGAAAACTAATCATATATGCTAAAATAGTGTAAAGAGTTCATGAAACGGAGAAAAAAAATGAAATATTAAAAAAGAAAAAAAAATGCAAATGAAAGGATATGCAATCTTTAGGTTGTTCCAAACGGCAAATAGGTCATAGGATTAATGCTCTCACAAGAAGTAGTCCGAATTGTAATATGCAATATTGACATAGCGATCCAAATTAAAACTTTTCAATCCCCAAAATGTGTAATCCAATTATTCCGTAGAAAACAAACAGTTTGCAAGCAATCGAGCAAAGAAAAATTGTTCAAGACGTTAAAGTTTTTTTTTTCTAGTTAGAAACTGAGTAACTGGTATTATAATTTTTCATAAGCAGCGAAAAGTTTGTAATGATGGCGAAGGAAGCTATATTAATAACAATACTAATACTACTACTACTACCAATAGTAATATTAATCAGTATAATAACATTGTTATCAATGATAATATTGTAATGATAATTATATTAACGATATAATAAATACGTGAATGATAATAATATCATGAATGATAATAAAAGGAAATAATCATGATGCTAATGAAATATAAGTATAATAATAGCTAAATAATAAAATAATAAATTAGCAAAATAATAAAATAATAACAGCTAAAAGTAATTATAATAACAATGTTAGCTGTAGTTAAAATATTTAGAAAGTTTGGAATAAAGTTATTAAATCTATTCTTATAATATTTGGGAATAATTTGTTACTTCAAATAATAATTAAATATACAGATGTTAAAAGAAACTTAAAAGTCTAAAAGAATTACTTGCGAAGAATTCTTGATAAAACTTTTTATAAAAGAATTAAGTACTTATCAGTTATACTCGAACCGAAACCAAAACTTATGAAGAATTCTCGGTAAAATTATTTATGACAAAAAATG
Source organism: Euprymna scolopes (assembly GCF_053919585.1). Taxonomy (NCBI): domain Eukaryota; kingdom Metazoa; phylum Mollusca; class Cephalopoda; order Sepiida; family Sepiolidae; genus Euprymna; species Euprymna scolopes. The sequence goes on along the minus strand of NC_136486.1, from coordinate 70,835,988 downwards.
GAAGTACATGACAATTAAACCACCCGGATGTGAGCGTGACACAGAAAATAACACACACGCTATCATATATATATATATATATATATATATATATATATATATATATATATATATATATATATATATACACATATATACATATATATATATATATATACAAACATATACATATACTATAATTAGTATGCATCAAAGGTATTATACTTTCTAAGCCTGGTGCTATCACATCAAGAAAGCCAAGAAAAAATACGGAAATCGATTATAAAATTATGCGTTAAAGTCATGCACTTCACTGGCTGCTTTGGTAGCAACATGAGAGTACCTGTCGGAATCCTCGTAATGTTGGCTTTTATTTTGCATAACATCATTCAACACACCAAATAAAGATAAATAAGTATTATAAACACAAACTAAAGACAACACAGACGACGATATAGACCATTAATGAAATTAGAATGCTATATAATGTAAAAAGCAAACCTACAAAAAAGGGTCTATTTTACATTTATAAAACATAATTCAGAATCCATATTATCGATTTTCCATACAGCTTGTATTCTTGCACCGTCTGATATCTTTGATGTTTCCGTTTAAAAAATTGTGCATAAACTATTTATGGAATGGCTTTGCACTATCTCAGAAAACAACGTCGGAATTTTTTTTTCAAGTCATCGCTGTTTTTCAAGGATGGGCATAGGGTAAATAAAGGTCTTTATCCTTCGCGCTATTTCTTCTGCGATTAGCCTGAACTGCCGTCTCATTATATAGCAATCGCTTACTGTGGACCATTTACATTTGAATGTCTATTTGTCCGCGTAAAAGTTTTTCAGTATAATAAAATAGATATTATTCTTGTGGCTGAATAGAACGAACGATTCTCGAATGTGGCATTTTGTATGGCCTGCAGTTTAATAAGGCATTTGTTATTGCTTTTGAGACAAAATGCCCTCGATAAAAAAAACAAAAAACAAACCAAAAACAAAAACAATCCGATGCATTCTTTAAGGTAACTCTTAGCTAAATTAAGGCATAGCAATCTGCAAGATTATGTCCAAACCTTATAAAAATTAGCGAATTATAATGTTTAAAGTGCACTTCTGTAAATAAATAAATGATTAATTACTATTATAATGGATACTCATTAGAATATTGAACATCGACAGTTTTTTGTCAACCCTTGCTTGGGTAAATTATTTTAGCATCGAATTATGTTATTTTAACAACGATTAATTGCTAAAATATGACATATGAAAAGTTCAGCGTGATTATAAAATAAAGAACAAGAAAAAATACTAGTTCAGAAAATAAGAAAAAATCATAAAAGAGATTCTCTAATAAGCAAGCCGAAAGCCTAACAGGTGGTTTTTATTATATCGATCTTGATCCCAAGGTTAGTACGGAGCGAACAAGTTCTCTATACAATAGTGACCGTGGTTAGTCACTGTATACCTTCAAGTCATCATTAAAATTTAATTTTTCCCTTACCAATTGATATGGCATACCTTATCTATAATTTTAATTTTTTTTATAACAATTCATTGATCGATGCAATACTAACCTAACACGATAATACATGGATTAGGTTATGGTTACTTTTAACGGATTTACCAAAATAAGGACAGCTAAACATGCTCACAAAATACATACCTCCGAAATTTTATTGTTTTGATTCCCCTCGACCACACCATGACTTCTACGAACGCAATGTCTACTTTTTCGCTTTATTTGGAACATAATATTTTCTTATGAACACTCACGTCAGAACCCTCTATAAAATATTGCTTATCGTCCTCCATTCTTCCATGAAGGCATTAATCAAATCGCCAAGTCATTGCCAACTCACATTATTAATTGAACCCCACATATTATTTATGCGTCTTTTTGTATTGAATAAATTACTCGACACATTGCACGATATATTATAAATTAAGGTAAGGTAATCGAAATTTGAGTTTCTTGCGTCTAAATTGCGCCAAGAACAAGCATAACAGAATCGTGTTTTTACTGCCGCATTTTAATTACTTGCGGTAAACGAACCATTGGTAAGTGATAAGCATTAATTCAGAATTGATGTTTGTTGTTTGATAAGCAAAACTGCTTAGCGCTCTTTCAAGTCCATGGGAAACATAGTTTCATATTTTGTGTTTGTTGCTCGTTAAAAAGCCTGTTTATACTTTTTCACAACCAAAATCATATTTTAAAGAAATAATGTCTTACTAGATTATTTGATTAAAAAATCTCTTAGGTGATCAATGAAGTGACGGATAAAAACCGATTAATTTTTAAGGACAACTCTAAAGGAACTCCATACTGACTTTATTCCTAGATTATATGTTGAATGCGTTCACTGCACAGTTATCGTGGTAGTTTGAGGAAACGGTTAGTTGGTAAAAACGTATCTACTTCTAAATGAACAATACCTCTCTGCGATGCATCTTTTACTTGAGAAGAATTTCGGAATTATTATAAACTCCCAATTCAAATACGAAACTAGATTGCATAAATATTTTATATATTTCGTATTAGATTTGAAATAAATACACTCGAAATTGAAAAAAAGCAAACAACTATTTGAATGAATTTACATTAGCATTACAAAAGAGAAACTTGAAATTCAAAATGAGAAAAAATGGTATTTATCATTTTACAATCAATTTCTGTTGTCTTATACAATAAAATTTTTACATTTTGTCAATTGTGTTTGCATGCCTTTTAATTTACTTCATGTGCAATTGGGAAGTATTTAAAAAAAACTTTTAACGTCGTATTCTGAAGATTGAATATTGGATTCATGTAAGAAAATGAGCTGAAGCAGCGGTAATCGCTCCTAATCGGATCGACTTATGTTTCTTTTCGGTCCTGCAAAGACGGCTTTCTAAGTCATAATTTCCTTTTCCAGGAAAGATGGTTATGCACCCCAGTTGCTCGAGTATCTCCAAAGAGAAATTTCGATTGTTCATTCTCGGCAAATGTTGCAGACATTTAGAATGTCCTTTTTTCCGATTTGTGGAATTCCATGCTATAAACGATGGCATGCAACTATTAATTTGATAGATGACAGAGATACGTAAACAATCTTTTAAACCATCACTGCTTATAAAACACTGAAGCCTAAAACACTATGTAAAATATTACTAATGTGAGACTGTTTTCAGTAAATACCTCTATTTACATGCATTTAGTATGGCTTTATCAATATACCTTTATGAATAGAATATACTTCTGTACAAATCAACTCATTATTACGAATTCAGGAACATAGCTGCAAGGCAGCTTGGCTGTTTTTAATTTTATTCAAACGAAGCAAAAAGAAGGAGGTGAAGCCCTTCGATAAAATTTAGATATTTCCAGCATTTATGCAATCTACTAAAAGGTATTACACAAAATTAATAATATTTTTCAACATTTGAATTTCTATGAATTCAAATTTTAATTTCCATTTCTTGTAGCATTGAAATGTTTCTAGGGGAGGATAATATAAGTACGATCTCTTCATTTAAAATTAGATATGATTCATACTCATTCGTAATCAATTAAACAAGATTACCTTAATTTTAAATTCCTCTTATCACCTGAAATTTAAGACATTTATTTAGAATCAGGATCCTGCAATTTTCATTTTAGTTTAATATACAAGATTAAATGACACACATTGATTTGTTTCCAGAGAAACGAACCAACGCATATAACATGTAACCAAATTATGCAATTATATGTGTGAGTAGATATCAATAGAATTATATTTCATATCTGTAGGGAATTAATCGTTGCTTTTTACTCAGGTTAAAAGCTTGAATAACACACGGAAAATATAGAAAAATCATCAGATTTTCTGTAGCAAAAAATTGAAGATCCTCTGTAAAACGAAAAAATGAATCTTTTTTTATTATTGTGGACCAAATAGAGGAAAAACGAAAAAATGATTTCTTTTTTATTATTGTGGACAAAATAGAGGATTAACGAGAAAATGAATACTTTTTTATTATTGTGGACCAAATAGAGAAAAAACGAGAAAATGCATACTTTTTAATTACTGTGGACCTAATAGAGGAAAAACGACAAAAATAATACTTTTTTTATTATTGAGTACAAAATAGAGACACACGAGAAAATGCATACTTCTTAATTACTGCGGACTAAATAGAAGAAAAACGAGAAAATGAATACTTTTTTATTATTGTGGACCAAATAGAGGAAAAACGAGAAAATCAATACTTTTTATTATTGTGGATCAAAGAGAGTAAAAACAAGAAAATCAATACTTTTTTATTATTGTGGACAAAATAGAGGAAAAACGAGAAAATCAATACTTTTTATTATTGTGGACCTAATAGAGGAAAAACGAAAAAAATAATACTTTTTTTTTTATTATTGTGTACCAAATAGAGACAAACGAAAAAAAATGAATACTTCTTGTTACTGTTGACCATTTAGAGGAAAAAAGAAAAAAATTAATTACTGTGGACAAAATAGAGGAAAAACGAGAAAATTAATACCTGTTTTTAATGTGGACCAAATAGAGGAAAAACGAAAAAAAGAATACTTTTTCATTATCGTGGACCAAATAGAGGCAAAACGAAAAAAATGAATACTTTTTTTATTATTGTGAAACGAAGACAAAAATGAATACTTTTTTTATTATTGTAACGAAGAAAAAAATGAATACTTTTTTATTACTGTGGACAAAATAGAGGAAAGACGAAAAAAATGAATACTTTTTTATTACTGTGGACCAAATAGAGGAAAAACGAAAAAAATAATACTTTTTTTAATTATTGTGTACCAAATAGAGACAAACGAAAAAAAAATGAATACTTCTTGTTACTGTTTACCATTTAGAGGAAAAAAGAAAAAAATTAATTACTGTGGACAAAATAGAGGAAAAACGAGAAAATTAATACCTGTTTTTATTGTGGACCAAATAGAGGAAAAACGAAAAAAAGAATACTTTTTTATTACTGTGGACAAAATAGAGGAAAGACGAAAAAAGTGAATACTTTTTATTACTGTGAACCAAATAGAGGAAAAACGAAAAAAAATGAATACTTTTTATTACTGTAGACAAAATAGAGGAAAGACAAAAAAAAATGAATACTTTTTTATTACTGTGGACCAAATAGAGGAAAAACGAAAAAAATGAATACTTTTTATTACTGTGGACAAAATAGAGGAAAGACGAAAAAAATGAATACTTTTTATTACTGTGGACAAAATAGAGGAAAGACGAAAAAAAATGAATACTTTTTATTACTGTGGACAAAATATAGGAAAAACGAAAAAAAAAAAATGATTACTTTTTATTATCACGGACCAAATAGAGGCAAAACGAAAAAAATGAATACTATTTTATTACTGTGGACCAAATAGAGGAAAAACGAAAAAATGAATACTTTTTAATAATAGTTGACCAAATAGAGGAAAAACGAAAAAAATGAATACTTTTTGTTATTACTTTGGACCAAATAGAGGCAAAACGAAAAAAAAATGAATACTTTTTCATTACATGTATACATTTTATTAGAAAAATGTATCAGAAAATATCATCTTTCATGAACCTATACTTGTTAATCAAATAAGGCTCCAAACAAAAATATTTCTACCTCTTCTTATTAAAGCAACCAGAAAAACACGCAGAAAACCAGTTTACTAATCGTGAATACGTCCGTTCGAACAAGGGGAAAGCTTTTGCGACAGTATTACTGTGGACCAAATAGAGGAAAAGCGAAAAAATGAATACTTTTTTATTATTGTGGACAAAATAGAGGAAAAACGAGAAAATGAATACTTTTTTATTATTGTGGACCAAATAGAGGAAAAACGAGAAAATCAATACTTTTTTTTATTATTGTGGACCAAATAGAGGAAAAACGAGAGAATCAACATTTTTTTTATTATTGTGGACCAAATAGAGGAAAAACGAGAGAATGAATACTTTTTTTTATTATTGTGGACAAAATAGAGGAAAAACGAAAAAATGAATTCTTTTTTATTATTGTGGACAAAATAGAGGATAAACGAAAAAATGAATTCTTTTTTATTATTGTGGACAAAATAGAGGATAAACGAGAAAATGAATACTTTTTTATTATTGTGGACCAAATAGAGGAAAAACGAGAGAATCAATACTTTTTTTATTATTGTGGACCAAATAGAGGAAAAACGAGAGAATCAATACTTTTTTTTGTTATTGTGGACCAAATAGAGGAAAAACGAGAGAATCAATACTTTTTTTTATTATTGTGGACAAAATAGAGGAAAAACGAGAGAATCAACATTTTTTTTATTATTGTGGACCAAATAGAGGAAAAACGAGAGAATGAATACTTTTTTTATTATTGTGGACACAATAGAGGAAAAACGAAAAAATGAATTCTTTTTTATTATTGTGGACCAAATAGAGGAAAAACGAAAAAATAAATCTTTTTTTATTATTGTGGACCAAATAGAGGAAAAACGAAATAATGAATCTTTTTTTATTATTGTGGACCAAATAGAGGAAAAACGAAAAAATAAATCTTTTTTTATTATTGTGGACAAAATAGAGGATTAACGAGAAAATGAATACTTTTTTATTATTGTGGACCAAATAGAGAAAAAACGAGAGAATCAATACTTTTTTTTATTATTGTGGACAAAATAGAGGATTAACGAGAAAATGAATACTTTTTTATTATTGTGGACCAAATAGAGGAAAAACGAGAGAATCAATACTTTTTTTATTATTGTGGACCAAATAAAGGGAAAAACGAAAAAATTAATCTTTTTTTATTATTGTGGACCAAATAGAGGAAAAACGAGAAAATCAATACTTTTTATTATTGTGGACCAAATAGAGAAAAAACGAGAAAAGGCATACTTTTTAATTACTGTGGACCTAATAGAGGAAAAACGAAAAAAATAGTACTTTTTTTTAATTATTGTGTACCAAATAGAGACAAACGAAAAAAAATGAATACTTCTTGTTACTGTTTACCATTTAGAGGAAAAAAGAAAAAAATTAATTACTGTGGACAAAATAGAGGAAAAACGAGAAAATTAATACCTGTTTTTATTGTGGACCAAATAGAGGAAAAACGAAAAAAAGAATACTTTTTCATTATCGTGGACCAAATAGAGGCAAAACGAAAAAAATGAATACTTTTTTTATTATTGTGAAACGAAGAAAAAAATGAATACTTTTTTATTACTGTGGACAAAATAGAGGAAAGACGAAAAAAGTGAATACTTTTTATTACTGTGAACCAAATAGAGGAAAAACGAAAAAAATGAATACTTTTTATTACTGTGAACCAAATAGAGGAAAGACCAAAAAAAAATTAATATTTTTTTATTACTGTGGACCAAATAGAGGAAAAACGAAAAAAATGAATACTTTTTATTACTGTGGACAAAATAGAGGAAAGACGAAAAAAATGAATACTTTTTATTACTGTGGACAAAATAGAGGAAAGACGAAAAAAATGAATACTTTTTATTACTGTGAACCAAATAGAGGAAAAACGAAAAAAAATGAATACTTTTTATTACTGTGGACCAAATAGGGGAAAAACGGAAAAAATGAATACTTTTATTATTTATGTATAAATTTTATTAGAAAAATGTATCAGAAAATATCATCTTTCATGAACCTATACTTGTTAATCAAATAAGAGAACATCTCACTTTGATTTATATCTACTATTATACTGGAAAGTGGGTAAGAGTATTATTTAGAAATAATTCGTTAGATACAGTTTGTTGACATCTAGTGGACACACGTGCGACTACATACATATAATCAATTTCTTTTAGATGGAAGATGAGTATCAGTACCTTAGAGAATACGGTTACATCCACTATGGATAAGGTCATGTCATTTATGTATTCACAGTTTCTATTATAGTTCTATCAGAATTTAAATAAGTTATCAGTCACAGGCCACTGATATCTGACATTATTATTTTTTATCTAGGTTAGTTATAATTAGAGTTATGAAAAATGAATATTCTTATCACTGTTTGGACTCACTTAGACACACTTAATCAACCGAGAACAACATTACTCGAAAGACGAAAAAAATGAATACTTTTTATTACTGTGAACCAAATAGAGAACAAACGAAAAAAAAATGAATACTTTTTATTACTGTGGACAAAACAGAGGAAAAACTTAAAAAAAAAATGAATACTTTTTTATTACTGTGGACAAAATAGTGGAAAAACGAAAAAAAATGAATACTTTTTCTATTACTGTTGACCAAATAGAGGAGAAACGACAAAAAATGAATACTTTTTATTACTATGGATCAAATAGAGGAAAAACGAAAAAACATTATTACTTTTTTTATTATTGTTTTGCCCAAATAGAGGAAAAACGAAAAAAGAAATGAATACTTTTTACTACTGTGGACCAAATCGAGGCAAAACGAAAAAAATGAATATTTTTTATTACTGTGGACAAAATAGAGGAAAAACGATAAAAAAATGAATACTTTTTATTACTGTGGACCAAATAGAGGAAAAACGAAAAAAAAGGAATCCTTTTTATTACTGTGGACAAAATTATTATTTGGACCATTATTATACTTTTTATTACTGTGAACCAAATAGAGGACAAACGAAAAAAAAATGAATACATTTTTATTACTGTGGACAAAATAGAGGCAAAACGAAAAAAAATGAATAGTTGTTATTATTGTGACCAAATAGAGGAAAAACGAAAAAAAAGAATACTTTTTATTACTGTGGAGAAAATAGAGGAAAAACTAAAAAAATGAATACTTTTTATTACTGTGGACAAAATAGAGGAAAGACGAAAAAAATGAATACTTTTTTATTACTGTGAACCAAATAGAGGAAAAACGAAAAAAAAATGAATACTTTTTATTACTGTGGACAAAACAGAGGAAAAACTAAAAAAAAAAATGAATACTTTTTTATTACTGTGGACAAAATAGAGGAAAAACGAAAAAAATGAATACTTTTTTATTATCGCGGACCGAATAGAGGAAAAACGAAAAAAATGAATACTTTTTCTATTACTGTTGACCAAATAGAGGAGAAACGAAAAAAAATGAATACTTTTTATTACTGTGGACCAAATAGAGGCAAAACGAAAAAAAATGAATACTTTTTCATTACATGTATAAATTTTATTAGAAAAATGTATCAGAAAATATCATCTTTCATGAACCTATACTTGTTAATCAAATAAGAGAACATCTCACTTTGATTTATATCTACTATTATACTGGAAAGTGGGTAAGAGAATTATTTAGAAATAATTCGTTAGATACAGTTTGTTGACATCTAGTGGACACACGTGCGACTACATCATATAATCAATTTCTTTTAGATGGAAGATGAGTATCAGTACCTTAGAGAATACGGTTACATCCACTATGGATAAGGTCATGTCATTTATGTATTCACAGTTTCTATTATAGTTCTATCAGAATTTAAATAAGTTATCAGTCACAGGCCACTGATATCTGACATTAATATTTTTTATCTAGGTTAGTTATAATTAGAGTTATGACAAATGAATATTCTTATCACTCTTTGGGCTCACTTAGACACACTTAATCAACCGAGAACAACATTACTCTATAAAAAGCATAGAAAATATCAACTAATACACATCCGAGAGTAAAAAAATAAAAAGAATATGCTGTTGTCCTAGCCCTAGTCATAACCACTTTACACATATCACAACTTTTGAGCAGCAACCTCTACTCTAGTCTTACAAAATGGAACGCAGTTTTTTTACTGATTAAATAAGTTCCAGACTACGTTATTTCTCAGATATCAACGCTCAGTTAATCTATTCATCTGCAAACCCTTATTACTTACAGTTAATTCATATAAATTATAAGACTTTATAACTTCTAAAGAAATGCCAAATCTGATATAATTAATGCTTTGCTTTAACGTAAATAGTATTTAAGTAGCGGCACATGAAAGGTTTCTGGCTTACTATGAGTTTAGGAGTTTCAATAATAAACGGATCTCGCATATCACGTTGAGACTGGCCACCTGCAACAAATCTGATCACAATCGTTACTTGAACGTCTTCATGTGCTGAAGAAATTACTTTGTTCTCAGCTCAGTTGCTGCAGGAATCACATGTGACGGCAAACACAAAGAAATAGTTTTGAATCCACACGAAACTCCTCTTCTATGAATCCGGCAGAAAATAAACAAAATAATGTTTAAAACCAATGAAAATTATATCCAATTCATGATTTCTATGGCACATGTTCGACAAAATTTATATTATCAATTATTTTTATCATAACTATAAAGTTCATGTTCATATATGCATACATATATACATATAGACACATGAAGCTAATATATATATATATATATATATATATATATATATATATATATATATATATATATATATATATATATATACTCGCAGACCATCCGGCATTGCCCTGTCTTAAAATACGCTTATATATGATATTTGGATTAATGCAGGTTTCGTATTTATTATTATATTATATATATTTAAAAAGTAAAAAAGAATGACTCGTGCGCCACCACCGAGAATCGAAATCAAACGTTTAACTTTATTCTTTTGACGTTAATGTCTGAGCTATGAAGACATGTTTGCTACAGGGCTCAAAAATTAAAACATGAACTATAACTCTTACGTTACGCATGCATATTCCTAATGTCGTCGTTTGATCTTCACCTGGTAAATTCCATTTTCTTTTTAAATTTTCACACTTTGTCATCGATTTTCCCCTTAATAAAAGATTTAGCATAGGTTTGAATGCACCTATATATTAAGTTTCATGTCTTTAGACAAAACTGACAGAAGCGTTTGGTAGGCAATTTTTTTTAACCAAATATATATACACATACATATATATAGAAAGAGTTTTGTGTTTACTATAACCTTTTTACGCAAATATTACGCAAGTATAAATCATGTAAAATATCTGCTTAAATATAATTACATGTAATAGTTAACTAAAGATGATCATCTCATAAGAAAACAGAAAAAATAATATAGATTAATAAAAATGAATCTTTAAAAGAATATGCAAATTAGCTAGATGTTTTGCAGATGAATGCAATTCAACGACTCATATATAACAAAGTTGCATTTTCTTTTTAAATAAATAAAAAGGGGGGGTTTAATATCAATATCAATACACAGACAAAAAATCATAGGAGTATAGATATTAAAGTAATCTCTACAATTATATGAAATGAACTGTGTCTGTGTATGAATCTATGTGTCTGTGTATTTCTTATGGACTTCTAAACGGCTGGGCCAATTTTAATTAACTTTCACACGAAGGTAATTTATGTGCCTGACAGTGTTCTTAGATAGGTTTTGTATCGGAATGTCTTCGATAAGTATCGATAAACGAAAAAATCCGATGAAAGAAGGAACAGGCGATTTGGACCAAAGTTAACAATTTGCACAGCCTAACATCACAAGGGCATTTTAGAAGTTTTATTACGAAAGGCCTGACACATAAAATCAACAGTATGTTTTTTGATATGACAAGGTGCCTACGAAATGAATGTTTCTGTTTAGAGCACAATTGGAGCATGATACGTGGCATTTTCATTTTAAATTTAATTCAAGCCATCAACACCGCACAAGCAGTAAAGCCAGGCATATACAATCAACAGTACGTACTTTGATATGACAGGGGATTGTTCAAAATGTTTGTTACTGCTTAGAGTACAATTGAAGCATGATACTGTACTTTTGGATTTTCAACTAATCCATTGAAATATATGGTTATAAAAGGTTAGTGATATCTGGATCTGGGCTTCGATACAGATAGGCGTTAACAGTAACACGAAACATATCTCTATCTAATCTAATTATATGAAAGGAACTTTGTGTGTATCTGTGTGTGCGATCGAGTAAATCGACGAAATAAGAAATATGCGATTTTGATCAAAGTTGATAACTAACAGTCAAACATCATAAGTATATTTGAGAAGTTTTATTAGCACACAAGCCGAAAGACACCACATATAAAATAAATAGTTAGTTTTTTCATGTGAGCGTTAGAAATGAATGTTTCTGGTTAAATCAGAATTGAAGCATGATACTTGACTTTTTCATTTAAAACTTTAATTCAGCCATCATCACCGCACAGGCAGTAAGTCGGGCATATAAAATCAACAGCATGTTCTTAGGGCTCGTTCAAAATACTTGTTTTTATTTAGAGTACAATCGAAGCATCACACTTGACTTTTGCATTTTCAACTTTAATTAAAGCCATTATATATACATAAATAATTTTATAAAATTAACAGTAAGTTCTCTACAGTGCAATGTAGACTACAATGTATTGCTGACTAAGTAACTTATACAGCCATGTAAATCATCCTCCTAGTGCATCGCGAGCAGTTAATCAATCGATTTGATTGACAAATAGTCAATTTTACTGTTTCGATGATAAAAAATAAAATAATGGAGTGTAAACATATTGGCCGGTGCTCGTTCAATCCGGAACAAGGTCGGGTTTCCTTGCTCATATATATATATATATATATATATATATATATATATATATATATATATATATATATATATATATATACTGTATTGGTAGTAATTATTTGTTTGTTTAAAACAAAATATATAAGTGTGTCACCCAAAAGAGTGCTCAATGTTTAGACAGAGTCAAAATAAGTGAATTTATATATATATATATATATATATATATATATATATTCAGATGTATTCAAAAGTCAAAACTAATGAAGACAACGAGGTTGTTAAATAGTGCTCAATAAAAAGAGCGGAGTATTTCTTTTATTAGGGGTAAACAGTTACATATGATTGCTACAAATAGCCATCTGTTTCAGTCAAAGATACTTTATCAGGCGACCTGGAACCTCATGACGCAAAAGAAAAAAAATGAAAAATGGGCCCATTTTCCATTTTTTCTTTTGCGTCATGAGGTTTCAGGTCGCCTGATGAAGTCTCTTTGACTGAAACAGATGGCTATTTGTAGCAATCATATGTAACTGTTTACCCCTAATAAAAGAAATTATATATATATATATATATATATATATATATATATATATATATATATATATATATATATATATAAATATAATTCTTGGTGCGTTCAAAATCGATCGATAAAACCGTATTTCTACATTATCAATTTAATTTAAATTTTCAGAAAATCTATCTGTAAAGTCAAGGAATGTTTTCATGTTATTAAAATAATTAAACATTGCGAATTATAAAAATATTAAATAAAATAAAATATTTTACGTACCTGCGAGACTGTCCGCCATTTCATTTCTGGTAAAAAATGAGCCTTTCACGTGCACCACACGTTGACGATATTCGAATTACAACATTTAACTATCTACTTAATAGATAAGTAAATAAAAAGACATTCCATATTTTTTAAATTATATATATATATATTTTGTACTTTAACCTTACAATTGAATAAAAAAACATATACAACTTAAATTAAACATGGAAATACGAATTAAAAAATAGCGCGGATCGGTAAGTGCACTAGCACCATTTGTTTATCTTAATTTTTTATTTTAAAAGCTTTCCTGGCGAAGCCTACCTAAAATAAATTTGTCTAATTCTTAATTTCTTATGTTATTGAAAAAAAATCGTGGCCACAAAGTGAGTCATCATTTTAGGTTAAATTATGATAGAAAAGGGATCCCCCACTTTTTTAGAACTAACATTTCTTCATATCTTGGAAACTACTCGTTCGCCGTAATTTTAAATGTTATTTTCGTTTTCAGCGAACCCGGACACCTTTAAGAGTGGTAATTTTAAAGGAATTTTTGAGGGTGAAGTAATTCTTCATATTTACAAAAAAAAAAAAAATAGCATCCCGGACTTTTGATAAAAAAGCTGCATACACATCAAGTAAATGCAAGCAACGTACACACACAAATAAATGAAAGCTGCATACAAACACCCAAATAAATGCAAGAAACCTACACGCACAAATAAATGAAAGCTGCTGCGTACACACCAAAATAAATGAAAGCTGCATACGAACCTAAATATATGCAAGCAACACACACACAAATAAATGCAAGCAACACACACAAATAAATGCAAGCAACACACACACAAATAAATGCAAGCAACACACACAAATAAATGCAAGCAACACACACAAATAAATGCAAGCAACACACACAAAAATAAATGCAAGCAACACACACAAATAAATGCAAGCAACACACACAAAAATAAATGCAAGCAACACACACTCAAAAAATGCAAGCAACACACACACTAATAAATGAAAGCAATGCACACATATAAATGCAAGCAACACACACACAAATAAATGCAAGCAACACACACACAAATAAATGCAAGCAACATGCACACAAATAAATGCAAGCAACATATACACCCACAAATAGATGAAAGCTGCATACACACCCATATGAATGTAAGTAACATACCCACACAAATAAATGAAAGCTGCATACACACACAAATAAATGAAAGATGCATACACACCCATATGAATGTAAGTAACATACACACACAAATAAATGAAAGCTGCATACACACACAAATAAATGAAAGATGCATACACACACAAATAAATGAAAGCTGTTCCCATACAAATAAATAAAAGCTGCATACACACACAAATAAATGAAAGATGCATACACACACAAATAAATGAAAGCTGTTCCCATACAAATAAATTAAAGCTGAATACACACACAAATAAATGAAAGATGCATACACACACAAATAAATGAAAGCTGTTCCCACACAAATAAATAAAAGCTGCATACACACACAAATAAATGAAAGCTGCATTCCCACACAAATAAATTAAAGCTGAATACACACACAAATAAATGAAAGCTGCATACCCACACAAATAAATGAAAGCTGTTCCCACACAAATAAATGAAAGCTGCATACACACACAAATAAATGAAAGCTGCATTCCCACACAAATAAATTAAAGCTGCATACACACACAAATAAATTAAAGCTGCATACCCACACAAATAAATGAAAGCTGCATACACACCCATATGAATGTAAGTAACATACACACACAAATAAATGAAAGATGCATACACACACAAATAAATGAAAGCTGTTCCCACACAAATAAATGAAAGCTGCATACACACATAAATAAATGAAAGTTGCATACCCACACAAATAAATTAAAGCTGCATACCCACACAAATAAATTAAATCTGCATACCCACAAAAATAAATGAAAGCTGCATACACACCCATATGAATGTAAGTAACATACACACACAAATAAACGAAAGCTGCATACCCACACAAATAAATGAAAGCTGCATACCCACACAAATAAATGAAAGCTGCATACCCACACAAATAAATGAAAGCTGCATACACACACAAATAAATGAAAGCTACATACACACACAAATAAATTAAAGCTGAATACACACACAAATAAATTAAAGCTGCATACACACACAAATAAATGAAAGCTGATACACACCCATATGAATGTAAATAATATACCCACACGAATAAATGCAAGCTGCATACACACCCAAATAAATGTAAGTAACACACACACAAATAAATGTGAGCTGCATACACACACAAATAAATGCAAGCAACATACACACACAAATAAATGCAAACAACATACCCACACAAATAAATGAAAGCTGCATACACACACAAATAAATGAAAGCTGCATACCCACACAAATATATGAAAGCTGCATACACACCCATATGAATGTGAGTAACATACCCACACAAATAAATGAAAGCTGCATATACACCGATATGAATATAAGTAACATACCCACACAAATAAACGAAAGCTGCATACCCACACAAATAAATGAAAGCTGCATACCCACACAAATAAATGAAAGCTGCATACCCACACAAATAAATGAAAGCTGCATACACACCTATATGAATGTAAGTAACATACCCACACAAATAAATGAAAGCTGCATATACACCGATATGAATATAAGTAACACACCCACACAAATAAACGAAAGCTGCATACACACCCATATGAATTTAAGCAACATACCCACACAAATAAATGAAAGCTGCATACCCACACAAATAAACGAAAGCTGCATACCCACACAAATAAATGCAAGCTGCATACCCACACAAATAAATGCAAGCTGCATACCCACACAAATAAACGAAAGCTGGATACCCACACAAATAAACGAAAGCTGCATACCCACACAAATAATTGCAAGCTGCATACCCACACAAATAAACGAAAGCTGCACACACACACAAATAAATGAAAGCTGCATAACCACACAAATAAATGAAAGCTGCATACCAACACAAATAAATGAAAGCTGCATACCCACACAAATAAATGCAAGTAACATACACACACACATAAATGAAAGCTGCATACACACACAAATAAATGAAAGCTGCATACACACCCATATAAATGTAAGTAACATACCCACACAAATAAATGCAAGCAACATACACATACAAATAAATGCAAGCAACATACACATACAAATAATTGCAAACAGCATCCACACATAAACAAATGCAAGCTGCATACACACCCAAATAAATGTAAGTAACACACACACACATAAATCTGAGCTGCATACACACACAGATAAATGCAAGCAACATACACATATGAATAAATGCAAGCTGCATACCCACACAAATAAATGCAAGTAACATACACACCCATCCAGGTTTCCTTCCTTTAAATATGATTCCATATCTGAGGACGACTTTACACTTCAGTTTTATTATGGCTTTTTTTCATGAGTAAGTTTTAAAAAATCAATAAAGTTCGGAATATCGATTGCACTTTAGTATTAAATAATCTTACAATTGTATTTATCCTGTGAAACACGCATTTGAACTATTAAATAAAGTTATTCTATTTGATCAAAGTTTTAATCAAATTCCTCATCTCTTATAAAGATATTGCGAAAGTGCTTACTTAAGAACAAGCTATCATCTTAACTTTTGAAAGAATTCAAATGACAAAATATCTGAGAACCAAAAATAATATCTGATTTGAACATTCAAAACGAAATCGAAATAAACAGAAAAGAAATAACAACAACGCATGAATTTTACTTAAGGGCAAACGAATCAATGTAAATGTGACAAAATTCAGTTGGAGAATTTCAAAGCCTCGAGAGATAATCCATAGAAATAGGGAAGGATGAAGAAGAAAATGTCGCGAATCAAAAGACTCGAGGCAAATTTCGACAACATGAAAGATGGTTTCTTGTTGCCGAAAGGAAAAACGTCACATTTCAACAAACGAAATTTGAAAACCATGAAAACAATATTTTTAACATTATTTCTTTATGTTGCTTTCTCAATGTCTTTGATTTTCATAGTAAAGCAAGCAGAGTTACTGAGACTGTTCAGACTGCTTGTATCTTGTGTATGAAATTGAAATATTACCCTAACTTTAGGGTACATTTTATTTTATTGAATTCTAAATATTTCAGTTGAGAATGTGTTGTTAATTCTTGTATAACATTCAGCAGGGATGACTCTTATTGTCCGCCTTATTTTCTTACTCGTCGGTGTTACGGTGTCAGACGGCTAGTGCAGATAACGAATTATTTCAATAAACGAAATGAAATGCAAATAAAAATAATTATTCACAGTTGTTTACATTATACATTAAAGTCAAACTTGCTATCTTGTATTGATTTAAACCATAATAGCAGGTTGGGGGTGATCGTGTTGGAATGGATAAGGATGTAATTAATACCAAATGAAATCAGTAACGGAAATTTAATCATGACATCCAGTGAAGGTTATCCTATTGCACAACACGAAGGGGGGGGAAACGAAAGGCTACTACGATATACCAGAATTTGTTTTAATACATGGGAAGGTAAATAGGGAAAGGAAGGTATAGTCAGTTTTATGTTCACCAATAACAGTGTCTGCCAAATTAGTCCCTCTGGCGGTTCTCAAAGAACTCCATTAACAATATTGTAAGGGATAGTAAGGGTAAGAATATAGGTGTAGTCAGCACTTACTGCATGCCAAAGAACTTAAATAAATCACGTCAACACTCAATCTTTTTAAAAGAGGGTACATGTAAATTACCACGCTTGCGCCATTAATTTCAATGTTTTCATTTAAGAAAATTCCAAGCCTTTTGGTTCTGTAATCCAAGAAAATAATCCAAATCTGTTATGGTGTAATATATGTCTATAGAAGATTTCTTGGTTCTTCTTAATTGTGAATTCTAACGCCTCACTGGAATTAATGTTCTTTTTTTACAAGATCAATTCTAGGCCTTAAAACAGTTCTTTCTTCCTCGGCGAAGAGGTCGTTGTAATTTCGTTTACAACTCTGACTTTTTTAAACAGTCTTTTCTGACTAATTCTGTGTCGTTTTCCTTGACGAATCTCGATTGTAGAAAAAGAAACTAAACTGCTGGTTTCTCTTGTTCAAACTTGCGATTTTTAACGTCTTTTCTCTTGCTCCGGGATAGCGAGCCGACTTCTCTTTCTCTTGTTCAAACTTGGAACAAAATGGCGCACACATTTCCTTTGACCAATCGAAAGGCACTCATTCATCACGTGATACAACAAGCAGTAGCAGCACAAGATACACCAAGAAAAAGGTGGGGTAAAGAGGGAAGGGAGAGAGAAAGAAAGACAGAAATCGGAAAATAACATTTCTACGAGGACGCGGACTTATGATATTGGTACGCTAAGATGGATTCCATTCGTTTTCTGATTACCAGATTCACTTATTGAATATTGTCAATCTTAGAGGTGGTCATACATGTAATTGTTTTATTCTAGAACGGAATGTCGATAAGATAACCAAGGCGGCAAAAGCTATTATACTTCTGATTCATACAAATTTATTTTAATTTTGAATAAATTCCATGTCTATTCTTATAAATCTATTCTTTACTGTGTTTAACATTCATAAAAGTTACTTATTCGTTGCAATATTTTTCATTGAACTTTATACACTTCCCCAGTCTGTTTTATCATAAACTAATAATTCAGCTTCAAATTGTGGCCTTCGACACATAGTCGTTGACACATATTAAGTCTTAACTAATACTATATAATACTCCCATATCGGTCAGATTAGTCTTCAGAAATAATAATGTGCTTCTTCGATTTTAATTCGAGTATTTACTACTGGATAAACTTTGTATTACTATAGATATAAAGGTACAAATTTTAATCACAACAGATAAAATTTCCACACCATAAAACAAAATCGTAGATTTTATGATGAAAGTATATCAGGACTAATTTGTAGTCACACAAGTGATGCATTCAATTTGACATCTATTAGAAAAACTAGCGGATACATCGATCAATAATTTACTATCATGTGATTCATTCATAAACACAAATATAGTAATTAATATGATCTGAATATCAGTAACTTGATCTGATCATGTGCTATCATGATGAGGTTCAAATACAGCTTAAAACACTGCACAGCACACCTTATACTATGATGCATCTTGAACTAAGTTCAGTTGAAACAAATCTTATTAGAAACATTTGATTATAATAATCATTGTAGACAAGATAATACATGCGTTGTGCAATGTATTCAGATATTATTTTGAAATTTTAACTAAAACCAGTTTCCCATATCTTAAGTTTGAATGCCTATTCTATTCTAATATTTAGTTGGCTGGGCTCATACTATTCTTAAGGTCACAATTCATGTCGATCTGTTGTATATATTCTCTATTATGTCAGGTCATGTCATATGCTACTGGTACCATGTAACCCAGTACAACCTGCCTCATGGTCGGGTCACCGGCGACTAAATTGGTACCTCCACCAAACTTGTTTGGTGAGGAGGGTAGCTAGTCTCCCTGATGGATTTAAAACAAGACAAGGCAAATGAACCCTTTTTCGGGGTCAGCGGCCAACGTGTATGTATGTATGTGTATGTGTGTGTTGGGGCGGAGAGGACTCCTGTAAGCCCTGGTGAAATCAACCTTTCTAGGAGAAGCACATCTCTGATTTAAAAAACCATAAAGCAGGAGACCAGTACCCGCATTAAGCTGGCTGCAGTTTAACTTGTTGCTGGCTATCTTGCTTTTGCTTGTTGCTGGATCTCAACATTTTGAACCGAGAGAGAGCTGTCGTACAAAGCTAAGACTCTGTAGCATCATCTGTGTATAGATATTCCCTCAGGCATTTGTCTATAACAGTGGTCCTGTGGCGATGGAAAAGATGTGGAGGCTTGGAATGCTGGGAACATGTACTAATTGATCTCAGTGTATTTTGGCAGCATTTATTTATGCAAGCAAAAATTCGTTAAAATAAAAAAATCTTCAGTATACTTATACTTTCATTTTTTCGATTTTAAAAAATAATCTTTTTGTATTGAAATAAAAAAAACAAATTTGTGTTCCATATCACGAAAGTATTCGAATTTTTTTTTACCGAATGATGATTTGATAAAGAATCGAAACGTCCTTCTAATAACTTTTGCTTACATGTGTACGTGTGTATTAGAAAAAAGAGAGACCCAGAGAAATATTTAATAATATATATAAATTTTTCTTATTGCGAAAGCACAATTTTGCTTTAATTTTCCCATAGAAAAAGATTTTTTGCATATATTATCTAATATCTCTTTCACGTTTCATATCCATGCATCCGCCATTGTATGTATATTTAGAGTGGTCGACGAAAAGAGAGAATAGATAATCTATGCATCGTTTTTCAATAGGAAAGAGAATAATAGATTATAAAAAGCAAGCACACAATACTTTTTCCTATTTTCTAAATGAATTTCTCTTTATATCTCGACTGTAGTTTTCTTCTCTCCAATCCAATGACTGAACCTGCTTTTCGTTGTTTCCTATCTCCTCGCGTATTATTTTGTTTGTTACTTAATTCTTATAAAAATCTTTTTATTGGACCAGCTTTCTGTAGTACTTGACATGCAAAAAGACTGATACTCTATCTGGAGTCAATATGTCAATATTTCCTCTTACAAGACAAAAGGCCATCGTTCTGATAAGTTTCCCAGCGCCAGAAGACATCAATGACCAACGTTTTCGTTTCCGATCGTTACTTATGAGTAGGAAAAACGGAAAGAGTTTTGTATTTTGTCTTTTTGTTTTGTCAACCACTTGGATATGTGACATATAAAAAATACACTAAATTAATCACAGAAACTAAAGAAAATGGATATTCTATGGCGATATAGATAAAAAATAAAATCCTAATATAAATTAATCTCGACATATAATCAAATTTTTCACTTCGATTTGTAAAATGTCTTCAAGGCAAAATTTGATTTTTACTTGTTCATATGTTGGCAGTATACGTTTGAAGAATAAATATAAGAGTACAAGAATTCAAGGCGGGTTACGTTCAACTATTTTCTCATAACGTTTGATTAATAATTCATTCGATAAAAATATGTTAACTTCCTCTTATAATATTTGCACATTGATTAACAAACCTCCATGCGAAAACGTAAGGAAGGGCATTAATGATATCTGGACGCACATCTTCAGATTGTATAAATAATTTTTAGATGCATTATATGGACGTTGATTACTTTAAAGCTATTCATTTAAGCAGGCTGACATTTTGAATGATGACTATTTCTATTCATTTAACTACATTCATTTTACTGAATCCTTTCATTTAACTTGGATAAATCCGAAATTTTAGTTCCGTAACCATTTCTTGAAATCAACATCAGACTCAAAGGTCAGGATTAAAGTAATATAATACATTAGACTTCATTGGTTATAATATGGGCCAAATCGTAAATTTGTTTGATGAAGGAAATCGAAGTAATCTCAAAAGTATTTACATTCAACTTTTCCGTAACTCTAACATACACATCACACAATTTAATCACTATCATGTAAGACGAAAGTCGATATTTTGTCAAAGTTTGCTGACGATTAGTCAAGCGACGTGGACACTAAACAGTCGAACAGATAAACATAATGATAAATAAACTCAGTCGACGGAGGTAATGCAGTGCAGATAAGATAAACAGTTGTGAAAAACCGCAGCGATGATATTGAATATGTTAATATAATCGATCATTCAATAATAGAACAAGGTTCGATGTTTATGAATTTTGCAACCCTTTTCCCTTATATTAAGTGTCTTTTCTAATTGGCACAGAACATTGTGTGATTATCATTAAAGTATACGTTCATTCCAGAGGTCTATATACATTCTATAAGAAATAAATCGCGGGTAATCACGATCCTCAAGCAGAGTTGACAAATAAATTTAGCATTCTAACCATATGAAGAGTATAGTATACTAAGATGCATTAAATAAAATTCAAAGCACATCATCACATTTTGTCTTAAATATAACGAAGAGCAATAATGGTGCTACATGTTCCTTATTGAAGGTTCATTTTATTGTTTGAAGTGCATTTCAATATAAATAAAGATGAACAATAATAATTCGAAAATTGGACTTATTTGACTCTTGAAAAAGTAAAATGATTCTTTTAGATTTTGGCTGAAAAAATGTATTTAATCTTATTAGAATGTTACACATGAAAAACTCGTAATTAATGTATAGTATCTGTACCGAATTATGTCAGAGAAGAAAATTCATCTAGACTGAGGCAAATTCATTTTTCTCCCATTAATCATGCCGCTTTTTTTAGAGTGCAGTGTCTAACTTTTCTTCATGGGGAGGCAAATAAAATCAGTTAAAGGGAAGAAAGACACACCGTTGAATAGAGTGTACCATATACTTGTCACAATAAATTTATTAAGACTGGATATATCCAACCGATTTGCTAAGCGAAATTGATGCAAAGAACGATATTACAGCCTATCGAGGATAGTATAATAAATAAATTCAATCTGATAACTACAGCGATGAAAAATAGGATGAATTAAAAAATAAAGAAAACTGGGGAATAAATAAATAGACAAAATATTCAGAATCGCTAAATAAAAAGCAATAAGAAAGCAAGAAGTTAAAAAATTCGAATTTGAAAAAAAAATCGAAATAAAACGGCAAAGCAAAGACGGAAACAAAAAATATAGAAAACAAGTATAACTAGGCAAATGTTTACGATGATAGATTAATAAAGCAAAAGTTTAAAAAAGAAACTAGTAATGTCAATAGAAAGAATTCCGGAAGTCTTGAGTCAGTCTATTTACCTTTCTGACGCCATATCGTCTTGAAGCCGTTCAGAAAACTGGATCGAAATAAAAAAGTGCACGCAAAATCTCCAAACTGAATCCGCCATTTTAAACGTTCCCGTCATGGAGCCAAGTTTTGATATTTTGTGTTTAGAGCAAACAAGCATTATTTTCCAAGTCAACACGCTAATAATTCATATGCAAATGATCAAATTTTGTTATCTCTCTCTCTTTCTCAGTCTCTCTCTCTCTTTCTCAGTCTCTCTCTCTCTTTCTCTCTATCTCTATCTGTCTGTATATATATATTTATGTGCGAGTGTGTCTTGGTGATTTTGTGTGTGTGCTTGTGTTGGCGTTGAAATGATAAAAACAAAAACAATAATATATGCAAATCTGCAACTCGGTGTTTGTTTATAGTTTCTGCCATGCCTTAATATATGTTAATATTATGTTTTGTTTCTCATGAGTAATGATACATTTCGGATGACCTTTCTTCTTCTTCTTCATCAGTTAAGTACTAAATAGAAATTCCTCCCTTGTTTTCAAATATTTTTCTTTATTTCTTTGTATGCGTATAATTTTTCCCTTTTATATATTTTGTATTTCTTATCTGCTATTTCTATCACCATTTCTATACTTAATTTTTTTCCACTTAATTTTCTTGCTTTTATTGTATATTCTTTTTTTACTGATCCTGTTATTCCTTAGTGATCCAGCAGTCGGGAACTCGGCTTTGCCCGGTCGTAAAATACGCTTAAATATTATATTTTAGTTTGTCCAGATTTCGTATATATATTATTATAAAGACATTATTTCAAAATGAATGAAAACCGAAAGAAAAACTGTAGCATTCAAGGCTGGTGACGTTACCATAGTAACAATGTGACACGCATATGAACTGATTAAAAATAAACTAAGATGAGTGTACAAAATGTATAATAATTCTTTCATATTTTAGTTCAATGTTTAAACGTTTCAAAACTATTTTTACCGGCTACTTACCTATAAAAGAACGGTCTACAAAAATCCAATCATTTGAACCCCCTACCGTCGTTCTGCGACTTTTAATTTCGGTAGAGATAGAGTTTGATAATATGGAGACAGACGGACAGAGAGACATAGTGCCTTATATATATATATATATATATATATATATATATATATATATATATGTATACCTTTATATATATATACCTTTATATATATGTCATATGTATATATACCATTATATATATATATATATATATATATATATATATATATATATATGCGTGTGTGTGGATGTTTATGTGCGTGTTACGTATCTACACACACACACACACACACACACACACACACACACACACGCACATATATATGTGTGTGTGTGTGTGCATGTGTGTATATATATATACTTGCAGCATATTCAACCAATAAAAATAAGTAAAAAAATAATTAACCAATGAAGAGAGAAAAAACTTTATAAATCATCTAAACCAGTTAGATTAATTAATCCTTGACGATGAATCCTGAAGGATTCGAAAGTACTCGGAATTTTGATAAATATTGTGATTAAATCAGCCAGTTGTAAAGATTGTTATTCGGAAGTTGGAAAATATCGAAAATAGAATTAATAGACAAAAAACGTCTATTTTATTTTATGAAATAGGCCGCGCGCGCGTGTGTGTGTGTGTGTGTGCGCGCG
Organism: Euprymna scolopes; assembly: GCF_053919585.1. Taxonomy (NCBI): domain Eukaryota; kingdom Metazoa; phylum Mollusca; class Cephalopoda; order Sepiida; family Sepiolidae; genus Euprymna; species Euprymna scolopes. The sequence goes on along the minus strand of NC_136486.1, from coordinate 70,811,179 downwards.
TGTGTGTGCGTATTACGTATTTACATATACTTTTATATATCTATTCTTAGTATTTACTTTGATTCTGCTCAATACGTAAGCAGGACTTGGTAGTAAGATTTTTTTATCTTTGTGGGAATTCGCCAGGCTATTGCATGTAATTTATGTTACTGCATATTAGAAACAACAAAAATAAAACAATAGACAAAAATATAATTATTAGAAACAGCCGTAACCCAAAACATAATAGAAAAATAAAACACTAACAATAAGTACATAAGAGTTTATTTGTTAGTTTGAGAAAAACATGTTTCAAATAAACTTATTTGAACTTAATGCTTCTCATTGGAAGAAGAAAAGGGAGTTACGTTACAGATATAGGAGATTGTAGAACAAACAAAATAAAACATAGAGTTAGCTCCCTTCTCATTTTCCGAGAAAAACATAAGGCTTCGAAATGCCTAGATATAAAAGCGTTTATTACCCCTCCTTCTATTGGTGTCTTTATCTTGTCTTAATTTCATGTTATTTTATGCTTGATCGATCTTCCCCTGCTGAACTTCTTGTATACTGATAGGTCTATATAAAAATATATCCATATTCTTTAATTATATATATATATATATATATATATATATATATACATGCATACATATGTATATATATACATACATATGTATATATATGTGGGTGAGTGTGTATATATATGATGTGTGTGTATAAATAGGCGTTTTTCAATTATGTTTGCAAGTAATTTTAGTGTTGTTAATAAGTACTTCCTTTAGTTAAGCTGATTCATATTCATCATTACACTATTAATAGACGTGTTTTAATAGAACTCAGAAACCTTCACATAAGCAAAAAAAAAACAAGATATAAGAAATAAATAAAATGATGCGACAAGACTTGCTCTTAAAACTATCTGAAAATATTGAATTAAAATAATAAAGATTTTTAAAACGAACTAAAAAGAAACCACGACAAATTCAATTATGAATTAAAGTAAATTCAAGCGGTCGAATTTTGCATATGATTTTAGTTCTTAAATTTCAACTTTAGCTTTGGAAGATGTTTAATTTCAATTCAACTTTAATGTTTGACTTTTAATGAAATATTCGTACTCGGGTTCATACAATTTTACTTCAGATGTATGCATTCAATTTTTAAGATGAATTTACTCCAGCTTTTCAGATATTTGATTTGAACAGTCTTTTCTAGAAATTTATAAAAAAAATTCTGTTTAAAGTGGAAACGAAAATAAAAAACAAGCAATTATATATATTGGTTTCCACATCAATAACATTCAGAAAAGCAATTACCTTTTTAAAGAAAATGTATGTAAACATTTAGAACATTATAACATTATATATATATATATATATATATATATATATATATATATATATATATATATATATATATATAATTATCCGTCCTGCATTGAACACACTTAAATAATTGGCGAATTGATATCCATCTGAATATGTACCTATACCATTATTTCTTTTAATATATTATTATACTATATTTTAGTACATTATTTTACGAAGGACGTCCCAAAAGTAATGGTTCCTATATTTTATTTCAACCGAATGGAGCAGAGGGGATTTCAGATTGCATTGTTATGATAATTGAACTCATGCATTCTACGATCTGAAAGTTTTATCTCTTTGTTTCAGATATTGAAGCTTTAAAAACAAAAAAAAAGCAATAATTCTTATGTTCGTGCGCCAGAAGCAGATAAATTCTTTGGAAGAAGGCATTGGAAATCGTTGTGATTATGTAAAAAATACCATTTGAAGCTCAAAATATCGCTCGTTTAAATGGTAATAATCTCATTGGCGTAGTTTTATAGCTTTTTAAGTTAAACTATAGGAGGCTTTATTTTTAAAACTGCCCTTGTATACTATGTTAGATTATTGTATTACATTTTCATATTGAATTAAGGGAGAGTGTACTGCAGTGTGTATTTTGTTATCAGCACATCACGTAATTATTGTTTTTTTTTCTGTTTTATTCAGGGAAAGCTAATATCTGTTCTAGTATGATATCATATATATATACATATATATAATATACATATATATATATATATATATATATATATATATATTGAAGCTAAATTAATTGTAAATGCTTAAATGACTTATACCTCATTTGAATCGCCTTTTATTCCTCTATAATTTTACATGGTCACATTTGAGATTTAATGGAAGTGTCCTCGTGTTCATGTCAATTAAAAAAGTAACTACAAATCGAAAAGGCAAAAAGAAACGCCGCACAATGGAAAATTGTTATTTAAATGTAACTTTAGAATATTAATGTAACACAAATACAATAGAAACACAACAAACTAATTAATATTTAGTAGCATAGCCCTTTTGCGGGGAAAATACCGTAACCGGGGTTCGGAAAAACATCGTATTCCACATCGAACCTGAAAAAAAACGTATCCTAGAGCCAACGTATATCGGGGTTCTACTATATTGTTATTTAGACTGAAGTTCTATGTAATGTGCCATGCATATGTATACTAGCGGGGCTACCCGGCGTTGCTCGGGACCGTATAAACATGAGAAAATTGAATTTGAGTTTGTAATATATTTGTTATTTTTATGAGAGAGGAATTTTATATGTTTATGTATCATTTGCTATTTCAAGCAAAAGAATATTTTACCTACCTAAGACGGGTATTACACGCATGAAATAATTGAATCTTACCTAGGGTAGGTAATTTACAGCATGTATATGCAAGGACGGGTGATATACACCACATTTATCTCATCAAATCCCAAGCGATACCAGGTATTTTGCTAATATATATTCTCACCTATTTCATTCAATCCCGGGCAACGCTGGGCGTTCTTCTAGTATATATCTTAATCAATCTTATAAATACTGGGCGACGCAAGGTATTCTGTTAGTACATATTTCAATCAATCTAATTCAATCCAAGGCAACGCCAAGTATTCTGCTAGTATATATTTGCATCTATCTCATTACATCCCAGGCGACCATGTATTCTGCTTGCATACATTTGCATGTATCTCATTGAATCCAGGGTGACTCCGGGTAATCTGTAAGTAAATATGTGGACGTATCTCGTTGAATCCCATAATTCTTGGATTTTTACAAATTTCGACAATTTAATCCACGTTATCGCTCACCTGTCTAAAATAATAACTTCGAGACATTGTGTTGACTGGTTATTTCATTACAAACACATCATCCAAACAACTCACATTTCATCATTTTTCATAATTTTTGGATATGTTACTAATTTCAACCACCATGTCACATGATTTAACTTACATTATCGCCCCCACTCTTACTAAAATTAAAAAAAAATTGATACTATGGTATGTTATTAATTTAAAAAATCATTTTTTATGAGTACATCCACATTATCGCCCCCTTTTATCGCAAAAAATATAAATTTCACACATTGTTTGGCTCGTTATTTCATTCCAAACTATCAAGTTACTCACATTTTACTATTTTTCATAATTCTTGGATATGTTACTAATTTCGACAATTATTTTTAATGAAGTAACCCAAATAATCGCCCCTCTCTTTAACCGACACGATCCCCTTCCTTTTACAAAAATAACAACTTTGGTGCCTCTTCTAGCCTGTCTATTTCATTACGAACACACCAATCAAATAACCCAATGAAGCTACATCCAAGGGGGGCACTCGCATATTGTAACAATGATGGTATATTATTCAAATGGTATTCGACTATGAAGAAACATTCAAGGGAGGTCACTTGCATATTATAACAATGATTGTATAATAATCTAATGGTATTCGACAATGAAGCAACAGCCAAGGGAGATCACTTGCATAATCTAATGGTATTCGACAATGAAGCTACATCCAAGGGATGTCACTCGCATATTATAACAATGATTATATAATAATGTAATGATATTCGACAATGAAGCTACATCTAAGGGAGGTCACTTGCATATTGTAACAATGATTGTATATTAATCTAATGATGTTCGACAATAAAGCTACATCCAAGGGAGTTGACTTGCATACTACAGCAATGATTGTATATTATTCTAATGGTATTTGCAACGAAGCTACATCCACGGGAGGTAACTTGCTTATTATTACAATGCATGTATATTAATCTAATGATGTTCGACAATGAAGCTACATCAAAGGGAGGTCTCTTACATATTAGAATAATGATTGTATATTAATCTAATGGTATTCGACAATGAAGCTACATCCAAGGGGTTCATTTACATATTATAACAATGATTTTATATCAATCTAATGGTATTCAACAATTAAGATACATCCAAGGGAGGCCACTTACATATTACAACAATGATTGTATAATAATCTAATGGTATTCGACAATGAAGCTACATCCAAGGGAGGTCACATACATATTATAATAATGATTGTATATTAATCTAATTGTATTCGACATTGAAGCTAAATCCAAGGAAAGTCAATTGCATATTATAAAAATGATTGTATATTAATCTAATGGTATTCGACAATGAAGCTACATCCAAGGGAGGTAACTTAAATATTATAACAATAATTGTATATTATTCTAATGGTATTCGCAACGAAGCTACATCCACGGGAGGTCACTTACATATTATAACAATGATTGTATATTATTCTAATGTTAATCGACAACCAAGCTACATCCAATGGAGGTCACTTGCATATTATAATAATGATTGTATATTAATCTAATAGTATGCGACAATTAAGCTACATACAATGGTCGTCACTTGCATATTATAAAAATGATTGCATAGTAATCTAATGATATTCGACAAGGAAGTTACATCCTAGGGAGGTTACTTACATATTATTACAATAATTGGATATTATTCTAATTGTATTCGACGATGAAGCTACATACAAGGGAGACCACTTGCATATTATAACAATGATTGTATATTATTCAAATGGTATTTGACAATGAAGCTACATCCTAGGGAGGTCACTTGCATATTATAACAATGATTGTATATTATTCTAATGGTATTCAACAATGAAGCTACATCCTAGGGAGATCACTTGCATATTATAACACTGATTGTATATTAATCTAATTGTATTCGACAACGAAGCTACATCCTAGGGAGGTCATTTGCATATTATAACAATGATTGTATATTATTCTAATGGTATTCGACAATGAAGCTACATCCAACGGAGGTCACTTGCATATTGTAACAATGATTGTTTATAAAAACATAACCTTCCAATGTCACACTTACGTCACCCGAGTGTCGTCTAGTGGTGGAACGCTCCCCGATCGTTGGTCTCCGTGTCTCCTTGATGAGTATGTCAGCGGCCAGTACCTGAAAGAGACTCGTCGAGCGTTTCTGCAATCATGTAAAACAAATTAAAAAAGACAAGTCGATATTTGTTTGTTTTTTTCTCATGCAAAATTCCTTGTTATTCATAAAAGGTTACAATCGTCGTTTCGTAATTCGCTATTAAGTTAGGGACTGGCCGTTTGTTAACTGCAAAGTTCTTTCTTTTTCGATAAAAACTGAATAGCTACGTGACAGGGTCAATCGATGAGGCAGTCGGCTTTTTCGCTCGTTCGAGCCCAGGTGAGCAGATGATATCTCTCTCTGTGTCTGTCTGTCTCTGTGTGTCTTGCGCTCAAAACTCGCTGCTTATATTGTGGGGGAGGGAGCTATATCTTCTTCCTGATCGTCTTCTTTTTTCTCCGCCTTCATGGGTTGGAATACTTGACTAGGCAAAAATAGGTTTTCAAAAATAAACGATTCAGGAACCCGAACATACATCAATGAATAAAATAGGGTGCTACAATTTTGTTTTGTTTTCCAAAAAAAAAAAAAAAAATTTAAATTTAATTCAGAGCATCTTAGTCGCAACTACACACTAGCTTCCCTCCCCGAATTTAGAGTACACTCCTTTTTATCTTATTACTCCTCCCGTTTCCGCTTCCCTCTCTTCGCTTCCTCCCCCTTCCTTTTTTCTTTTTCCTTTTCCTTTCTTCTGGCACATGTCTTATAATTTATGACCCCACTTGTTCCTTGCTTGTCCACTCTTTATTGCTCCCCGTTTGATATGCTTCTAATTAGCGTCTTTTCCCTTTTTTTTTCTTTTTCCCCTTCCTTTTTTTCTTTCTTCTTGGCCGCTACGCGTGGCTGGCCGTCGGTATTCTCATCTTAATCACCCTCCCCCCTATCAGGAGTTAATTGCTTGTTGCCCCCTATCAGACTAACGACGTGAAGTGTTTCCACCTCGTCGTCTGGTTTCTTTGATTTTCCTTTTCCTTTTTTCCTCTTCTTTCTTCTCTCCTTTGCCACAGCAATCTTTCCCAAATACTAACGCTTCCTTTTTTGTTAAAATGTTTCAAAATCGGCCTTACCCAATTTTCTGTCTGGCTGATTTGTTTATTTATCTATCATATATCCACACATATACATACGTACACGCGCATACACATGCACACGCCTGCATATACCCACACACTTGGATCAATCTGCTCCTCGATGGATTGCCCTATTGAAATCCAATCCTATCCACTCTGCAACGACCGAAGTCAGCGGAAAGAAAACGGAGTAAATGTGGTACTCTGGTGGCTGCAAGGACCCGAACCAAGCATGCCGTGGTCAAGTCGCATCTCCTCAGCGATTCACCTATCTCTGAGTGCTTCGAGGTCAGTCTACCTCACTTTCACGCAGTCAAAATTCGAATTGCCCTCAGTACCGGCGGTTTCGAATCCGAGGTTCAAAAATATTTTTTTTTCAAAAATCAATTATACTCTCGGAAATTTATATCTCCATTTTTTCTCTCGCTGCATACACAAAACACAACTCTGCACAGTTTAATTCTCACAACAGCGTTCAACATCGCTACATAAAAATACAGCCGATATCCAGCTAAAATGTTTCGTCAAAGTTCACGAACTGCTCAATTACTTAAGCCTCCTCTTAAAAGTAAGTGCCGATGACATCACGTGGTTCTCTTGACAGTCCCAAACTGCTTTCCCACGATTTAATTATTACAGTTTTCCTTCAACTGGGAAATCTCAGGCCAAGCCTTTTTTTTCGACAGTTTAAATTCCTCCAAGACACTCTCGCTAAATACGCGACTTTCTCGTGCTAAATTACTCTCTCCGTTTGCCAATTTAATCACTGCGAGATACTTCTAAATTACATATTGCTCTTTTCTGCTATTCAAGGTGCCCTCCCCACCCTGAAGCTTTCCGTTTTAGTCCTTAGCTACCTCCAAGGTCAGTCCGCGACACAATCTGCCAACAGTGCGAACACATGGGCACCCTCCATGCATCCACAGAGAAAACAATTGCACCACATTTCAACCAGGAGATGTCGCTCCAACCTCCCGTCTCTGTCCTACTAACCCCCATTGGTCCTTGGTGGAAAGACGTCACACTACTCCTGGGAGAGGGAGTCCCTCGCTCCCCTCAACGACAGCAGCGGTTCACTTCTCCCCTTTTGCTGGAGCAGGAGATAGGTATTGGACACTCTTCATCCCATTCGCTCGACTCCTCAGCTGACTCTGCGGTCAACTGCCATTCAACTCTCTTTCCTTCACGAGTCGCGGCTACTCTTCGTTACCTCCTATAGCTGGTGGAGTGGAACCCTGCAATTTCCCGTTCCAACTTTCCCTCCGTCTCCATATTTCTAGACTCTATAGAGGTCGTCTTACTTGTCTTAAACCGTCGCTCGGTGTCGTCCCTATAGTCGTCCGGAACTCTTTCCTCATCTCGCGTTTGACTACCCCTGGGATTCTTTTTCTTTTTACCCGTTTCCTTCATCCAAACTTGGTCACCCTGTCTTAACTGTCTAGTAAACGCTTCCTTTTTTTTCTTCTTGGCCTTCCTGGTCCTATTCGTCCTATTTGTGTGTCTGTTGAAAGTTTTAGCGGACATACAAACATGCTCACATTTTTGCTTTTATATATTAGAAGATTAGCGGGGGGTAACCGGCGTTGTCCGGGTGTTTAGAGGTGTGTGTGCTCGCGCCGGTGGGGATTAATCAAAACATAAGAATAAGCGAAGTAAATATTTTTAAATATTAAATATTAAAATATTAAATATTTTATATAAAAAAAATGTTCAAACTTTAAAAAAATAAAAAAAAACAAACGTAAAGCTAACGAACGATGTTAAATGTAAAACGCGGAAAAACAAAAACAAAAAAAAGAAAACGCGAATGTGATGAAAAAAAAACAAAAACGAACGTTAAAACTTAACCCCAAAAAACATAGAACGTGAAAAATGGCTTAAATAACCCTGCTTCAATATTAAACTTTTAAAACTCGAAAAAAAAAAAAAAAAAAGAAAAGACACCTCACACCACGCTTCGAACTATAGTTATAATGACACCGACCTCTAATTAAGCGAGCTAAGACGATGTTGACGGAATTGAGTCGCTTTTTTTTTAATATTTAAAACTAAATCATGTTCCGACTCCAGAGTTCTAATTACGAAAATGTTAATTTCACGAAAATTACTAGTTTTTACATATGTACATCGTTCAGTTCGGTTACACCAGATACTTCAAGATTCTCCAAAATCTTATTCTTCGTTCTCTACGACGGCGGTGGTGGCGACGGTCGGGTAGGGGTTGTATCTCTTGGTTAGGTTCTCTCTCCCAGGCTTACTCTGCCAAAATTGGCCTGGGAGTTTGCTTAAGTATTAAGGTAAAAGGTTGGTCGGGGCAATCCGCCGGACTAACCAGAATCCAACACGTCAAACGTGGAATTCCCAACTCTTTTGCGTGTGTGCATGCCTGCCAGGCCTGCGATAGGTTGTGTAATTGGAAACAAAACTCAATTTCCACTCCCACGCCACCAAAAGGTCAACATTGTCACTCAGGAAGCCAGAACGTCTGAGCAGGTGTTCCTGAAGCCAACCGGAGGTGTGTGTTGAGCAAAAAAAAAAAAAAAAAAAAAAAGCGGTAGTAGGCAGGCAGGCTCGAACCCGAACAGCGAAGAAGGGAGAGAACGTGAAAAAAGATAAAGATAGATAGAAAAAGAGAGAGAGGTGGTATCGAATTCTAAAACGTAGAGTAATTAATCTTAACCATTAGGCCATAGAGGATACAGAATTCTATAAGTTGGTAATTAACTTAAGAATCAAAGGAGTCACCACGCATGCGCAGAAATGAACGTTGCTTTAAAACATGGACTGGGACCCTTAAACTTCTCATTTTCTGTCTTGGCATTTATTTGCTTCCCCACGAAAGCAGATTAGACATAAAGTTGTTTTTAATGTGGGGAAGACTGCCCCACCCCAAAGGGGGCAATTTGGCAGTATAACTAAATAAATAGTAATTGCCTCAGTATTAAGGATGTCCCTTACTATGACCAAGGACCAATTACAGAATAGATACTACCCGGTTCGCAGGCCAGGCGTTTGCGTGTTTGCATTCGATTAGTTTCGCTTTATTTATACGAAAAATACAAATAAACACTCGAATCGAGAGTATTTTTTAAAACTCGATCAAAAGAAAGGTAGAGACGATGTCCGTTTGCAAATATGAGATATTACGATTTAGGAAGTAAGCAAAAACTTCTCTCGGAATCTAACCGACGGGAGAAGCCCGAAGCAAAGAAAGCCTTTCGTGGACATACACAAACTATTACTTATAATTAGTTTTGGTAATCTCCTCTCTCTTTACATCCGTAAGCACACACACACACACGCATATATATTAATATTAATATTTATATTTATATTTGCATGTTTAAATTTTGTACACTGCATATACACGCACACACACACACACACATATATATACATATACATATATATATATATATATATATATACATATATATATATAAACAAGCATTTCCCACCAAATAATGTGTTACATAAAATCTTTAATAAAAATACATTAAAATTAAGTTATAGCTGTGGTGATAACTTGGAAAGAATCATAAAAAAGCATAATAGAATAATCTTAAATCAGCTGTGAATAAATGTAACTGCCAAAATTTCATCAGTATGCTCTGTATTTAACAATTCAGGTGATCGCTCATCCCCCTCTCAGTACAGGCCAATAAGTCTCCTGTGCGTCATGAGTAAGTTGCTGGAATCTGTGTTAAATACAGAAGTAATCAACCATCTCAACAAAAATAACCTTCTTAGTGACACTCAATATGGTTTCCGTTCTGCTAGATCTACATCAGATGTGCTTACAGTTATATCTCATAGGATTAGCAAATCTCTCGACGGAGGCAACCTTTCTAGGGCAATTGCTCTTGACATATCTAAGGCCTTTGATAGGGTATGTCATAAAGGTTTACTTCATAAGATCTCTAGCTATGGTATTGCTGGAAATGTCTTCTCAATTATTAAATCATTTCTTTCTGATAAGTTCATAAGAGTAGTAGTTGAGGGGCAAAAATCAGAAGCTCACAGTATTAATGCCGGTGTCCCTCAGGGATCCATCCTAGGCCCAACTCTTTTCCTGATCTACATTAATGATCTTCCAAATCACATCCTTACATCATTTGTAGACATCTATGCTGACGACACTACCATTTATGGTAGCACATCTAAGACAGTAAACGACCAAGTTCTCTCCAATTCTCTCTCCTCTGATCTTGAGCACGTAGTACAATGGGGTAAAGAATGGCTGGTTACTTTTAATGCATCTAAAACCAAGCTTCTCTCTTAACATCATCAACATTCTGATCCACATCTGACATCAATTGAAATGAATGGCTCTCGTCTTCAGGAGGCCTCAAGTTTTGACAAACTTCTTGGCTTGACTATTACTCCTGATCTTAAATGGAACACGTACATCAAATCTGTTGCCAAGGCCGCTGGAAAAATGGTGGGATCTTTCTATCGATCCGGTAGATATCTCACTGCTGATGCAATTCTCTATCTATATAAGAGCCAGGTACGTCCAAGGATGGAATACTGTTGCCACATCTGGGCAGGAGCTGCTAGAAAGGACTTGTCCTGCCTTGATAGAGTTCAAAATAGACTTCGTAGCCTCGTAGGAGATGTCCTTTTCTCTTCCTTGCAACCTTTATCTCACAGAAGAGATGTTGCGAGTTTGTCTCTGATGTATCGTTATTTTCATGGAAAGTGTTCGACTGAGCTTCAATCTATGGTCCCTCCTCTCAAAACTTTCACAAGAAACACTTGTCTAGCTGTAAACACTATCAATAATTCCCCCCACTCTTTATCTGCGCCTAAACCTAAACGTAGATTCCATGAACAAAGCTTTTTTATAAGAACTGCACGCCTGTGGAATTGTCTTCCGTTTTCCTGCTTTCCGGCTGACTACAATATGGTTGTCTTCAAGTCTAACGTAAATAAGTTCTTGATGAGCCGTTCCATATAAGTTATCAAATTTACCAAATTTTCATTACTAATGATTATTATATTGTCCAATTTCTACTGTACACTCTTTAACACTTATCCTTGAGTGGCCTCTTGGCCTTGATAATGAGTTGATACCTATGATAAAAAAAAGAAAAAGTCCAATGTGAACAAGTTCTAATTGAATCGTCCCCCTAAGTAATCCAAGTTTCAAAATTCCCACTGTTTACTATGCTAAAATCACAATGACTAATGTATACCTATTAACCCTTATCCTCGAGTGGCCTCTGGGCCTTGATAAGTGGTGACACCCTTGTAAAAAAAAACCCTGAGGAATGCCCAATAAAATGAATATCTAACCTCATCAGTGGTATACCAGGCTAGGATATTCCCAGTGGAGAACCCAAGGGATGAAAGATTCTACATAGGTAGTACCCAAATGACATTCAAAAATAGATTCTATGGACATACACGTTCGATGAATAATCAAACCTTTGGAAAGGACACTTCCTTATCGTTATACTACTGGACATTAGTTAGAGAACATTAAACACCAAGGACAGAATGGAGGATTATTAGAAGGGCCACTAATTGCCATTCATTAAACTCATCATGTCCATTATGCTTATCAGAAAAACTTGAGATAACTAGGTTTAAGGATAGGGATAAACTGTTAAATATTAAACAAGAAACTGCTATATCCTGCAAACATTTCAGAGTACATGCACTTAAAGAACTCTAAGTTAAGAAGATCAGAACAACTACGATTACAACTATCCCCCATTCAATAACCCCCCAAAAGAGGATGAGTGAGGTCGTAACTATGATCCTACCCATATTGATTACATAAGTCGCTTAATATTCTATTTTCTCAAGCAGTTATAATATTACTAACCTAAATAAATACCTGTATGATAGTATATCTGAGCCAAACGGGGAATAGATTGTTAGGTGAACCTGGAAATAATGTATGCATGTGGATATTTTTGGGTGTGTGAATGTATGTATATGATCTGTATGTATATGTATATATACGTGGGTAAAAAAAGAAAAGAAACAAAAAAGTAAGTACTTTCTATTCCGTTTGTATATCCTAAATGCTCTGAATTTTTTGTCATATGTTATTATTATTATTATTATTATTATTATTATTATTATTATTATTATTATTATTATTATTATATCCTTATATATCTTATGTATATCTGTGTAAAATCTGCGAAATCTGAGGATATATCTATGGACTTTAAGCTGAATTCACTATGAGTTTTTACGTAGTAATAAAGCGTACAACTTAAAAATTAACAAGCGGGTAGGGGCGGGTAATATAACTACGTGTGTGGGGCTTGATAAAAAGAATTATGTAGTGAATGAGTTCATTTCTATTTCTATTTTAAATGTATCATGTTGTGGCAGTGTACATATATATGTATGTATTTATGTATTTATGTATGTACGTATGCGTATGTGTGTGTATCTATGTATATATCTGTGTATATGTGTGTATGTGTATATATATCTATATATATGTGTAGGTGTATGCATATATGTGTATATGTATATATATATATATATATATATATATATATATATATATATATGAACTATTAAAATAGGCTGTTTCGTATACGATGATTATAATAATGTATATTACCAGAATGTATGGGTGTCTGGATATGTTATATATGTATATATACGCCTGTGTGAACTATAATAATACGCTATTTTATATAAAAGGGTTGCCACACTACTTAAGTTAAAAGGCATCTTATTATTGAAAATGTTTTTTGTATTTGTGCATGTATTGCTGTGTATTTATACGTTGTGGGTGAGCGGGTATCTGTGTGTCCATGTGTGTATATATATATATGTAAGTATATACATGAGTCTATATTGGTATCTATATGTCTATGTGTCTCGTATATATCTGTGGGAATTTGTGGACACGTATGGATGGGGATATGTGTCTGCGCCTGCGGATAGTCTGAAAATGTGTGTATATATTGCGTGCATGCTAGTAGCGTGTATATATATATATATATATATTATTGAGACGTGTATCCGATTGGGGTCCACCGGTTTTTAAAGTTCCCAATCGACAGTCTTATTATTGGTATTATTATTGATATTGTTAGTGTTATTAATATTATTAATATTATAAAAATTATTATTATTAAGATTGTTAGTGGGATTAATATTATTAGTTTTGGCATAATAACAGTCATAATATATGACATGCGGGTGTGTACATGGATGTCTCTATTTGAGAGTCCGTGCATTGATATAACTGCATATGTGAGTATAAATATAAACATGTTATAACTGTATGTGAGTATTATGTGTATATATATGTATGTGTATATGTGTATATGAGTGTATATATACACGGGTGTATGAAATTGTGGGTGTTTATACGTGTATTTATATATATGTATGCATGAGGAGGTTGATAACTTTCGTTTTTTTTGTTTATTTTTATTTATTTGTTTATTTATTTTATTTTTATTTTATCTTATTTATTTATTTGTTTATTTTTATTTTTATTTCATTTATTTATTTAATTTATTTTAGTTTTATTCTTGTGTATCTTTATTGTTATTGTCTGTTTTCAGTACGCGCGCGTGTGTGTGTGTGAGTAATATACAGCGAGCGGTGTATATTCACTCCTGAGTATAGGTATGTTTGCTTCTAGAGTGTGTGTATGTGTGTGTGTGTGAATTTAAATATACCTGTCAGCATTCAATATCCATGAGGAATGTTTTTAATTATTGACCGCAAGACAAAAATACTAAATTCTCAAGTACCTTATACCGTAAAAACCAAAAGATTGGATAGATAAACTTAAAAAAGGAATATAAAAAAGAGAAGTAAAAACGAAGAGATTTATTATTTTCAAAGACCTTACTTATCCTCTTCCCGCTCATAACCCCCACCCATATTACATTCTAACTTTGTAAACGAAATAAGAAAATGTTTTTGTTTGAAATATCAGTTCTCGACGATAATTCTTGGCCTGAGGACGTAATCCCCCAACGCGGGTGATTACAGAAATATGTATACACATATGTAGCCATCAATGTTTGTATAAATAAATTTAATATATGTATATATATATATATATATATATATATATATAAGCATGGCAAAGATATAGTGGCAATTATAAACAATAGCATCTCTCATATGTTATGCAATGTTCCATTGGGAAGGCAAATTAAATATCACATTCTATTTACTGAAGTTTGTATTCAAATATATTGTTGTTTGCATGAGTGAAACAACTTTTAGAGAAAGTTTTTGATATGATGAATGTATATTTTTGAGATGAGAATTCATAATTATTTTTTGTATTATTTGGACTATGATTCTCATCATGGTTGTTTTGTTTTTTTTTCATAACGTTTCGGTCTATGTGTGATCTTCCGGTACATTCACACTGGATGTTATTGGTGAAGAGTGAAAAAATGTTTGGTTTATTTGCTTTCACAACGAACACAGCCGTTTAAAATCCAAATAGCATCATTTTTTTTGTTTTATATTAATAACTCCGGGTCCATTACGGTGTGAATGCACCTAAACATGGTCGCAGGTTACATCGATCAAAACGTTGTGAAAAAAAACCCCAGATGAGAATCATAGTCCAAATTATACAAAAATGAAGTTTTTAATATTTCATAATAAAAATCTATACATGCGTATATATTATGTAAATTGATTTTACAAACACATTCCAAACGACGAAAAGTTTATAAAATATCGTAATACAAATATATCAGGAAATAAATCAAAATAAAACGTCACAAAAATGTAATTAATCGAAGTTGTTTTTTGTTAAACAAAAAGTAACAGAAAAAATAATAAAACTCAAATATTTAATACTTTTAGACACTCAAAAAGAAAAAAAACTTATCCCAATTGCAAAGAAATATCAAATACCATTTAAAAGTGACAGTGTCAATGTAAATAAATTATAACCTAAGCAATGTTCTTTTAATTATAGCAGATATATATTAAGTTATCAAATGATATAAGCATAGAAACATTCAAAGGACTTACGATGCTGCTATTATTGTAACATGTTAGACATCTTCATAATGAAAACCGTCAAAAAAGGTTTTGATTTTAATAAAGAATTATATTACAGACTATATCAAAACGTACAATACTTAAAATAGTTTCATATTTTCCGTACAGATTGTAATAAATTATTTCCCTTCCATTCTCCGAGCTTCTCTATGTTTTTTCTTATCATTGTTATATTCTTCATTTCAGTTTCGAGCAGCCTCCCCAAGTGTTTCTAAAAATGAATGCGATTGTTTTAATCTACGTTTTACAGCATTCCTGCGAATAGATATCTTTTGCTTCTACCATTCCCAATTCTTTATGACATTCGATCAATGTCAGATTCATTCGTTGCTTAGAAGAAACGTGAAAAGAGCAAATAAGTGAAACAAGAGAGAAAGATACGTAAGCGGGCAGGCTCAAAGCAATATATATATATATATATATATATATATATATATATATATATATATATATATATATATATATATATATATACGTCAGTGAATAAATATATTTTAAAAACAATATGTATGCCTCTCCCCAAGTGGAGGAACAGGTTGGTTGAAGGGAAAATTATTCCCAACTCGCATTTAGGTAAAAATGCACTTTCGTAAATAATTGAATTCCGCTCTTCATGTGGGGATACCGGGTTGTTTAAAAGGAAAATTATTGAAATTCATTCAAAACGTATCACATAAAACAAAATCAAATAACATATATATATATATATATATATATATATATATATATTTGATATATATCTGATCAATTTCTCACTTCGATATGTATGTATATATATTCAATAATTTTTCATTTTTCTTGTTATATATATATATATATATATATATATATATATATATATATATATATATATATATATATATATATATATATGAAGTAAAAGATGGTACTACACTTTTGAAGACACTTATTTTTAAAGTAATATTAAAATGGGAATTTGAAAACTTTGAAGTGTCGAATATAATGATAAAATCATTTTTATTTACTGCTTATTTTTGTATGTCCGATATTTCGCTCATCAGGGTCGAAAGTCCGGTTCGTGAATTTTTTTTTCTTTTTCTTCATTTTGGTGTTATGACGAAGAGAAGAGAATTTATGTGTTGTTCCGGTGATTTCAAGTGTATAATGCTCCAGTTTCGAGCGAGATTTAAAGTAAAAGACGGTCACACAAAAAATCAGTAAACAAAAATTATTTTATCATTATATCCGATACTTCAAATTTTTCAAATTCCCATTTTAATTTTACTTTAAAAATAAGTGTCTTCAAAAAGTGTGTGACCATCTTTTACTTTAAATCGTGCTCGAAACTTGAACATTATACACATTTCCTTTACCCTATCTCGTCCTTATTTGCCCTCGATGGCCGTTCAACAGTCGACCGAAGTAAAATATTCCGGTACTCTTACATAATTTGACCCGAATTCTCGTGATTTCCCATCAAACATGCATCGGGCGAGACCGGCAATCATTGGAGTCAGCCGAGCGTTGTACAAAGGTTGAAACGCTAACTCGACTTTTTATTTTATTTATTTATTTTCTTATTTAATTTTTTTTGTTATGTTTTGGTAATTCTTAAGGTGATGTTAAAGGGGTGTCTTTTTAATTTCTGATTAGTTTCTTATTTCTTATTTATTTATTTTATTTATTTATTTATTTATTTTTTAATTCAATTTCTGTGAATTTGATTAGCCAATGAAAAGGTGCTACCGAAATGGAAGCAGAACCACATTCGAATTGGAATAAAACGACTAAACAAACAAAAAAGCTGACAAACAAATATATTTTCAAACTCGCCAAACAGAAAAATGACAGACAAGGAAATAAATCTATGCATGTAAGAAAAAGAAATGAAAACGCCGATACAAACAATCTCATATTGCTGTCCCCAAAAAATAAGGTGCAACATTTGTAAACACAAATGTTTGCTTTAAAAAAAGATCGTGCGATTTCAACAATAGTAAAAATCATTTATGGGTTTCGAAAACGGCAACCCTAAAAATATTTCCCCTATCCTCTTTGCCGTCGACGGTCGTTGACCGAAGTAAAATATTCCTAAGAAAATATTCCCATCTCAAGAAAGTTCTTCCACCGGCAATCAACAACCGAAAAAAAAAATCTAAATTTTTTTCGAAAAGAAAAAAAAAGAATTAATTTCTGTGCCTCCCCTTCCCCACCAACAAAAATTCACTGAACAAAAACTCTTGAATAAATACGGTTCAAATAACTTGTACTTACACTTAACAATTATACGGTAAAAAATATTTTCTTGAAGAAAAAAGACAAACTTTCTGTTGATAAATATTTTGCAAAAAAAAAAAATAATAATAAATAAATAATAAAATAAACATATTATTTATATTTGTATTTTGTTACATTTTTTTATTTTTTATTTTTTTTTATTAGTCTGCGTCTGTTACGACTCTCAGCTGACACCGATGATTGTCGGTCCCGTCCGATCCATGCTTGATGGGAATTCACAATTCGGGTCAAATTATGCAAGAGTACCAATATTCTTTATGAAATATCCTTATCTTAAGAAAGTTCTTCCGCCGGCAATGAACAGCCGTAAAAAAATAAAATGAAATAAAATAAAAATATTAAGTTTTCTTTAATAAAAGCGTACATTTTTTATGTACTTTCGTCTAACAATTTACGCTTTTCATAAACACATTTTTAAGTACTTTCTTTAATATATATATATATATATATATATATATATATATATATATATATATATACATATATATATATATATATATATAATTTCTGTGGACTCCCCTCACCAAAAAAAAAAACTTGATTGAACAAAAAGTCTTGAAAAAAAAAATTGTACTTACACCTAAGAATTTACGATGAAATAAAAGTAAAACTTTCATCTTTTCTGGAAGGAAATAAAACAAATTTTTTGTTGATAAATATTTTGCAAAAAAAACCCCCAAAAAACAAACCAAAATATATAAAATAATATAAATAAAAATATTGTCAGTCCTTTAAAGATAGGTTTGTGTTATTTTTGATTATTTATATTTGTATTTTTCCGGTTGGTTGTTTTTAAAGCGTCTGTTAGAACACTCGGCTTAAACCTATGATTGCCGGTCTTGCCCGAGCAATGCTTGCCGGGATGCAAGTGTAGCAAATATTTATAAATAAAGTAAAACATCTTTCTGTCCACACGAAATTATTTTTCCACGCGAGAAACGTCTTGCGATTACCAAATTAATTTATTTGGAAATGTTTTTTTTTAATCTTTCGAACTTCGGAACGTATTAAAACAATCATCAAGGGAAATAACTCTACTCGTTTAATAATAAAAATCGATGTCTGAAATAATAATTGCGAACAAATTTAATTAAATATATTATCAATATAATTGTTATTTAGTGTTGATGAAAGTACAATCTTAAATAGAACAATTAAAATAACTCTCTCGCTAGAAAGTTTAACTAACATACAGTTATTTAGTACAACTGATTTTCTTTAATATAATAAAAAATGAGGTGTCGTCTTAATCGTATATATTTTTTAAAGAATCATACTAAAAAACAAATATATATAAAACTAATATAAAACTAAACATAAAAATGTTTTTTTTAATATATAAATAAATGAAATAAATTAAATACTAAAGTAACGGACCTTTTGTATATATTAATCTAATTGTGAACAAACAAACAGACCGACAGGAATACGAATTTATATGCATAGATTGGGAACTAAATACATTTTCAATATATATATATATGCGTATATATATGCGTATATATATATATATATATATATAAATGTACGCTTCTTATGTCTAACCAGAATTAAATAGAAAAAAAATTCAATATAAAACATCAAAGAACTAATTAATCAATTAATAAATTAATTATCGAAACTGTACACCAAAAGTTCAAAGGGAAGTTTTCTTACCGCTCTATCTAGCTCATGGAACTGCCTATTAACTTTATAGGTTCTAATATAAATATTTATCTATGAAACTTTACTTATTTATTTGTGCATATATATATATATATATATATATATATATATATATATATATATATATATATATATATATATATATATATATGGTGTATCTAACCCTGCCTACGTGGAGCGACAAATAAATAGGAATACTAATAAATATGTTTATTCATACATATCGCTCCTTTATAACAACAATCGTAATTATCATATTATAAATATTATGAATATCCCAACAGATTAAGACGAAAAACGGAAATCATAATAGCCAGAAATTAAATTTTAAAAATTAAAATTGAATGGCGACCCCCTGCAATAAAACGAATTCTAGACAAAACTTACTCAAACTATAAGAGAAAATACACATTCCAAAAGCCAATACAAGGTTATACACACAGATAAATTCACTCATACCCCTCCTTTACGAACACACGCACACAGACACACTTAATATGACTAAGCACCAATGAAAAGATGAAGAAGAAAATTCAATAAAGAAAGAGAAAATCAGAAACAAGTAAATAGCAAAGAATAATAACATTCAGTGACCATGTACTGGCCCCAGTAAACAAGAGAAGGAGAGAAATACACTAATGAAAACATTTAGAAACATTAAGAAATCTTGCCACCTTTTGGAAATATCTCATATAATCAAAATGGTCAGCACAAACGCTATTCTACATTTTAAATATTTTACATTTTGAATATTTTAACTACCTTGCTTAACATGACGTTTTAAAGAACATGAGAGGACGTCCGAAACGCCTTAAATCTATTTTAGAAATTATTTCAATGACTTAAACATATTTCAATAATCTAAATAATTAAAAAAATAATAATATAAAATAATAAAATAAGTATAAAAAACATAACAATTGATGGCGACCCCACTGATTTAAATATACTTTTTCTCTCGTTGGTATGTTATATATATATATATATATATATATATATATATATATATATATATATATATATATATATATATATATATATATATATATTTAAAATGTTGTTTTGTACAATTTTAGAATGTTATTTCGTATGGATTGAAATCCAGGTCAAAATAGATTTTTGAACAAATGAATTTTAACTTCTTATTATAAAATATTGTTTGCAATATAATAAAATAGATGTTAAACATTTATTTACTAAATATTACGTAGTATATTCAAATCAGTTAATAATTTGAAATTCTTTTTTATGAATTAGCGAAAAATAGCCGGGGAAGTAATTCATATATTAAATATAAGAATAAAATGAGAGCTATCTCTCCTTTAACTAAAATGTTAGTTCTGTATTACTGCAGAAAACCTAAAACTTAAATTACTTGATTTCATCTCGGGAAAGAATTGATGGGTACCACTCGTGTATATATATATATATATATATATATATATATATATATATATATATATATATATATATTCAATCCTGAACGAAGGCAGTGAAAAAGTAACATTCAAAACAGAGAATCAGCAACTATGCCCCAAAGCCTAGCTGGAGTCCGAACACTGTACCCCCGTAATAATAATAAAGGGTTGGGTTCGAGACTCCTAACAAACGGTTCCCCAGTTCGATACAAAACACCTGACGAAGGCCGGAGGGCAAAAACGGCCGAAACGTTGTGACAATAACAACCAAGATGAGGAAGTCAGTCCGACAATCTCAATCAATGAAAACACCTCATCTAAAAAATACAGACAATTACTATATATATATATATATATATATATATATATATATATATATATATATATATGCGTGTGTGTGTGTGTGTAATCATTAACATACAGCATGGTTTCGATGTATCACAACTCACTAGTGCGGCTATACTAGTACCTATTCTTAGCCGGTGATTTAACCTACAACCATCGCGTTACTCATCGGCCCGTGGGATCGGTGCTCGCAAATGGCCTCAACAAATGTTCATTTCAATAACCCTCGCCCACCGCTTTTAGAGTGCTCGAGCTACTTTATTCACAAACATGCAGCCAGCCTCGCTTTTATAGCAAAATAAAAGTAGCGGGTGAAATACATTAACGACAATCCTCTACGCAAAGAGTGGGGGGGGGTAAAATTTAGTTACATACAGTACTGTTTCGTTGTATCACAACTTATCAGTGCGGTTAGACTCGCACCTTTCCTTAGCCTGAGTGCCAATCAAATTCTAGTATAAACCAATGGCCACTACCAGCGAGAAATCAATGGTAAGCGGCTGTTGCGATGATGCAAATTCATTTACAAATGCTATCGAAGGAGGAGGAGAGAGCTGAACGTCTGGGGAGACTTGTTGTCACTCAGCTTCCAGAGAACACCACAGGTTCCCAATCAGATCGTTTGTTGACTTGTGTGAAAGCTCCACGTGAACCAATAATAATAATAATAATAATAATAATAATAATAATAATAATATGTATATATATATATTTCTTGTTGATTTTTTTAAAAGATAGATACGGTTAAATAGCGTCTTCGTCTCGGAGATCGTTAATTTAGGAAATCGGCCATATTTTATTTGAACGTATATAAATGGCATTAAGGAAAATTATAGTGAAATAAACATAGAGTAAGAGCAGGCGAAAAAATACCTAGATATCTAATTCAGATGACATTCTATTATTATTATTTTACGATCAAAGCTATTAAGCGTTATTGCAACAATTAACGAACACAAGTCTGAAGTATATTTGGCTGCGTTTTGCATGATTCAAATATATAGGGAAAAGGCTTTGGGAAAATAAGCGTTTCTATTTTTGCGGTATTTCTGTGTCTCTTTAACGGTATTCAAATTAAAACAAAGTCGTATATCAAAAATAAACTCGAGTATCTCGAGTAAAATGTGAAATAAAATATTATGTTAAATAAATAAAATAATGTTCGTCGGCAATTGGTGAAATGATTTGAAGAAAGATTAAGAACTCTGGTAGAAAGATTACAACTCAGGCACACTTTACAGGTTGGTTACCATTAAGCCACTCTTACTTTTCACAAAACAGTGCCTTTCATGAAAATAAGATTTGAGCGAGAAGTATGTGCAATCAAGTAAATCCCGCCCAGACATGCGAGAGAATATTTTAATCGGCAATGTTATATGTGAGATCACGCTGGTGTCATTATGGGTGACTCGATCACGATCACTCGTCATTGCAAATCGGTGTCTTGGGGAAAGAGCTTTATAATCTTTGTGACCGTTAATTGTGCCTGGCACGATATGGGAATGAAATTGAAGTCCGGTCATGCAGATTGATCTCGAGGACTCAAGGGGTTTTTGAGTCAACTCTTTCCACGATTCCTTTAGCAAGTCGAATATTTATTCCAATCTCATACAAAGACTTGCAGAATTAATGAGATGAGATTTCTCTGTAATGTTCTTCCTTCATTTCCCCTATAGAATGCATAGAAACAATTAATACGTTTTTTTAATATACTTTTGCATTTCGGATTTAATATGAATGATGATTCTTGTAATGTTTTCATTTTTAAGTAAACTCTGAGTCTTTTAATTGAGAGCAAAGTGTAGTATCGTATTTGGTACTACGATTAAATTTATCTGCCATTTGTCAGTTAAGGAAAATACCTTCTAAATATGCACTTTAAAACTTAGTCCCAATCGAGAGTTTTCCTTTTAGTTACCCTGAATTTTCCCTGCGTTAAAAACATTAAATTTATGACAAATTCTCCCGTCAAGACGAGGCATCTAAATAATGTACTCTGAATCTAAATATATTAGACGCTATAAGAGATGCCTCATCCACAAATGAATGAACACTTTAGCTGTACAGTCTAAATTTACATTACCGATCTTACTGATGCTAAAGAATAATATAAATTGCCACTGTGTGTATACATCAGAACTTCCGCAGCCGTAGAGAAAAAACTAAAGTAGCACATGCATCTCTTAAGCAACGAGATGCAGAAGACTGTTGAAGTTTCCGTTCAATCAAGCAACAAGCTATAATAGGTTGCATTCTCCGTGAATATTCTATCAACTTGATGGACCTTCCTTCTAAGAATGGATAAGGACTCATCGCTAATTTCACCAGTAAAGCGTGGTTTGTTAAGAATAAATGACGCTATTCACTGTGTATATACACGCATGTCTGATATGCTTATCTTTTGAACTTTTCTAAGTCAGACGAAAAAATAAACTGACAAATCACACTTCACTTCTAACAAGACAACTTTTATTCTTTGTTACAAGCAATAAAAACACTTATTTTATAAATTTCCGATGATTACTAATATGAAAAAATTTCCAATAATTAACTAAAATGAAAATTCATCCAGATTATACTATATTTTAAGCAGATAATTTATACAGAATGACGCCCAAATGTTGTTGTTCTGACATATCCTTCTCGAGCGCTTTCTATTGGTGAATCCGATTATCGTCAGGAGCGATTGTTGTTGTTTTCGTTTTCTTTTTCTTTTTCTTTGAAGTTTGGTGTAATTATATATATTTTTTTAATTGACTATAAAGGGGGGTGCAGGAGAGTTGGGGCGAATTATTTTTATTTTATTTTTTAATTTCACTTTTTCTCAATGCATAGTTTCTTTAATTTCTAGTAACTATTAAATACTGTTAGTATATTTGTCTCGGTATTAAATGAGATCCGGTTTAAAAAAGAGCTGTCGTTTTTTTTATAAGTATGGCTTCTAGTAATTTTAGTCGCCGTGTGCAGTTGTTAAGGCATCTGATTTTAAAATTGCTAGTTAAGATATTTCTAATGTCGAGCGACTGTAGGTTTTTATCGTGGGATGTTAGATGTTGTTTTATGGCACTATTGTCAGCTAAATCACAGATTAGACGTCTGGGGAGCGTTGTTGTTGTATGGCCTATGTATGCGTTGTATGAATTTTTAGAGTGGATTCGGAGACATTCTTCGAAGAGGCAAATAAATTCATACACTACATTAGTTTGGTTTAGTGTGGTCTTAGTGTTGTTATTATTTTTGAATATTAAATTGGAAGTTGTAAATTTAGTACAACATATAATTAATTTGATCTTTTTGTTTTGGACAGTGGGTCTGGTGTATCTTTTAATTAGGTTGATTATTTTATTTTCAACTGCTTTGTAGTTAGTGTGGAATTGTTTTTATATTATACATTGATGTTGCCATTTTTGTTAGGGTTAGAGAAGAATATGGCCGAACAACAATTTTTGGGCGTCATTCTGTATAAGTTACCTACTGAAATTAAAAGACCGCCCGACAAATTGAAAAATTATCCATAAAGATCGGAAAAAAGAATAACTCCGTCGTGTTCAATCACGTCTCTCTCTCTCTCTCTCTCTCTCTCTCTCTCTCTCTATATATATATATATATATATATATATATATATATATATATATATATATATTAGGTTGATGAGTGATGCGGAAGTTTTAATATTGATTTAAAATGATGTATTTTCAAAAAGCTTTCATTATATTACCTTTACTTTATAAATCATTTTAAAAAGTGTTGTTCACTCTATCTAATCGTTTAAATTACAATCGTTTCAACACAATTATGTCTTCTTTTCAGAACGTTGAATACCAGATGGAACATAAACAAGTTCGCACAATTTTCTTATTTGAATTCAAGCTAGGCCGAAAAAGCTGCTGAAACAGCTCGCGATATCCAGGAAGCGTTTGTCCCAGGAACAACTACTGCACAATAGTGGTTGAAGAAATTTAGTGGTGGCGACAGAAGTCTTGAAGATGATGAGCGTAATGGTCGGTCATCAGATGTTATCAACAATCAATGAAGAGCCTCAGTCCAAGCCAATCCACAAACATCTCTTGCTTTTGAATTAGACATAATGTATATTGACGATTTCCAACCCATTTAGAGAGATTGGAAAGACAAAAAAACATGATAAATGGGCGCCTCACGGATTAACAACAACCGAAAGAAATGCTGTTATGCAGTGCCATCTTCCTTATTTTACGCAACAAAAACGAATCTTTTCTAAACCGGTTTGTGATTTGCGATGAATAATGAGTTCTTTACGACAACTGGCGACGCT
Organism: Euprymna scolopes; assembly: GCF_053919585.1. Classification (NCBI taxonomy): domain Eukaryota; kingdom Metazoa; phylum Mollusca; class Cephalopoda; order Sepiida; family Sepiolidae; genus Euprymna; species Euprymna scolopes. The sequence goes on along the minus strand of NC_136486.1, from coordinate 70,785,800 downwards.
CAGTTCAGTGGTTAGACGCCAACGAAAAAAATAAAACTTCCCGAAGCTAGAGTTGCACCAAAAGAAGAACAGGCTAACTGTTTTCATGTCTGTGACCGGTCTAATCCATGACGGTTTTTGAACCCATTACGGCGGAGAAGTACTGCCACTAAATGGATGCAATACATCATAAACTTTGACCACAACACCCAGCACTAGTTCAGAAAAGGCCAAATTCTCCCTCAATATAATTACTGACCGGTTGTTGCTAAACACAATCTGCAGAAATTGAACGAATTGGGCTACAAAACTCTGCTTCATTCGCCATACTTTCCAGACCTCTCACCTACCGACTTTTTCAAAAAACTAAGCAATATCATTACGTTACTAGCATAAATACACTTGTTTTGCGTTGGCAAAAGTGTTTTGATTCTGATAGTTCTGATTTCAACCAATAAATTTTTGTTTAAGGCGAGATATGTTCACCTAAATTTAAAACTTGAAACCACAAGCACATTCATTTCAACCTGATAGGTTATTTTGATGCAACATCCTTTTATTTACCATCGTGATGTCATGTAAGTTATCAAAATCAAAACAAAACAAAAAAGAAAACGCTATACGTTATAAACATAAATATCAAATTGGTAAACGTTAAATAATTGAGTTCTATTAGTGGGTAACATGCTATCAATATTGAAGCAAAGTCCCTTCAATCAAATATAATACTTTAAAATAATTATTATTTTCTTTTAGATTGTGTTATTAGTTCTGATGCCATCATTCACCCGTTTTTTCATACATTTTAACCGGAAGATCTTATTAAGATTCTAACCACCCCTTTTCAATGCAATTGTGCGTATCTCTCTTGCATTTTGTTTACTGGGTGTGTTAGCTAAGTAGGTTTTGAAATATTTTTAAGTGCGGTTGCTCCTAGAATAACTGTAAGAGATTTGAGTTTCTTTTCATATTGTACATATGACCTTAGTATTTTCATATTGTACATAAGACCTTCGTATTTTCATATTGTACATAAGACCTTAGTATTTTCATATCGTACATAAGACCTTAGTATTTTCATATTGTACATAAGACCATGATATTTTCATATTGTACATAAGACCTTAGTATTTTCATATTGTACATAAGACCTTGATATTTTCATATTGTACATAAGACATTAGTATTTTCATATTGTACATAAGACCTTAGTATTTTCATATCGTACATAAGACCTTCGTATTTTCATAACGTACATAAGACCTTAGTATTTTCATATCGTACATAAGACCTTCGTATTTTCATATCGTACATAAGACCTTAGTATTTTCATATCGTACATAAGACCTTCGTATTTTCATATTGTACATATGACCTTCGTATTTTCATATCGTACATAAGACCTTCGTATTTTCATATTGTACATAAGACCTTAGTATTTTCATATTGTACATAAGACCTTAGTATTTTGATATCGTACATAAGACCTTAGTATTTTCATATTGTACATAAGACCTTAGTATTTTCATATCGTACATAAAACCTTAGTATTTTCATATTGTACATAAAACCTTAGTATTTTCATATTGTACATAAGACCTTCGTATTTTCATATCGTACATAAGACCTTAGTATTTTCATATTGTACATAAAACCTTAGAATTTTCATATTGTACATAAAACCTTAGTATTTTCATATCGTACATAAGACCTTCGTATTTTCATATCGTACATAAGACCTTAGTATTTTCATATTGTACATAAGACCTTAGTATTTTCATATCGTACATAAGACCTTTGTATTTCCATATTGTACATAAACCCTAAGTATTTTCATATTGTACATAAGACCTTCGTATTTTCATATCGTACATAAGACCTAAGTATTTTCATATTGTACAAAAGACCTTAGTATTTTCATATCGTACATAAAACCTTAGTATTTTCATATTGTACATAAGACCTTAGTATTTTCATATCATACATAAGTCCTTCGTATTTTCATATCGTACATAAGACCTTCGTATTTTCATATCGTACATAAGACCGTAGTATTTTCATATCGTACATAAGACCTTAGTATTTTCATATCGTACATAAAACCTTAGTATTTTCATATCGTATATAAGACCTTCGTATTTTCATATCGCACATAAGACTTTCGTATTTTTATATCGTACATAAGACCTTCGTATTTTCATATCGTACATAAGACCTTCGTATTTTTATATCGTACATAAGACCTTCGTATTTTCATATCGTACATAAGACCTTCGTATTTTTATATCGTACATAAGACCTTCGTATTTTTATATCGTACATAAGACCTTCGTATTTTCATATCGTACATAAGACCTTCGTATTTTTATATCGTACATAAGACCTTCGTATTTTTATATCGTACATAAGACCTTAGTATTTTCATATCGTACATAAAACCTTAGTATTTCGTTATCTTTCCCCTCATTTATGTTTAGGCCAGCAATAATAGGAACACCAACTTCGACTAAGTTTGCTTTATTCTTATTCTCATATTTATCACTGTCATATAAAATAGATAATTTACTAATTACTCAGCTGAAGGTATTGCATAGTCATATTGTTCAAAGTAGATAAGGTTTGGGATATATTTTCCTCATAAAATTTGAACACTTCATGCTTTCTTATGTACGTGTTGTTTTATGAAACACGATGAAATAGCAATAGAAAATAAAATAAAATAAGTATTGAACAAACGAAATGAAACAACGGTTAAAACGCCCGCACAGTCGACAGCGACATACACGTCGTTAATCTAAATTAGTGATTTATTATTTATTATTATCCGCAAACTTCTCACGTTTCGTTTATTAGTTCTTATATTGCTAAATTTTTTTTGAAAGATATCCTTTTTATATAAAGCATCTTTTTCTTTCTACATACGATGCATTTCCGTATTTAGATCGGACTGTTTTTTCTTTTGGCGTTGTTCTGGACAAAGCGTTACGAATGTGTTCCGAAGAAATTGACACAATAGAAGTCACGTACACCTTACAATCTAATAATATTCATCACTAAGTGAGGACATTGTCTCAATTTGTAAATGTAGATGTGTGCGTATAAAGAAAAAGAACTAACGTGCTAGGGAAAGCAATGTGAATGGTTGCCAAAGGCGAAGCACAAGGAGTGTCTATCGCGCGTTGCAATTAGAATTGTCTGGGGTTGAAGTAAATTAAGTTGTAAAAATAAAAGAAGGGAAAATTACCAAAAAGGAGTGGAAAATGTCGCTTTAGTCGTTCCATAAAAAAAGAGAAGTTGACGAGGCATGTCTACAACAGGGAAAGGCCGATGACCTCACATATACTAATTTTAAAAACGGATTATGATTCTTAATATACGTCCTTTCTATCACTGAACGTGACAGACCGATCTACGAAGATAGTATGTACAAATAAAATGTCACCATTAAATCTACGCGTGTTGCCATAGAAACGTTTCTTTACATACAGAGTAACATCAAAGCAGGTTGAAACCCCATCACTTCACGTACCTCATCGTCATTGACAACTATTTTAGATATCTTATTACGAATAAAAGTACTGGTCATTTTTAGTATGATAAATTTCAACAATAAAATATTCAAATAAATTCAATGCACACACATATATCTTCATGTGAATACGATAGTGTGTATGTTATTTTCTGAGTCACATTTACATCCGGGTCGTTTAATTGGTATGTACTTCAATTTCTTGATAATTTTACCAAGAATTCTTCATTAATTTTGGTATTAGTTTCACTTATAACTGATAGCACTCCAGTAATCTATTTTTTATAAATAATATATACGAAATTTGCACGAATTAAAATATCCTATTAAAGCGTACTTTACAACCGGGTTTTGCTAGACGTTCGTGCTAGCTTAGATAAATACTTTTGCAGTTTTAACAAAAAAGCTACAATAATATCAGAGCGTATCAATTTACACTGAACATGTACAGAATGCCAACATCATATATTACATATAAATGAATCCCCTGTAGAATTTCAACAAGTCCCGCTAGTATATATATATATATATATATATATATATATATATATATATATATATATATATATATATATATATATATATATAGTAAGTTATTAAAATATATATGGCAATTAAGCAACACAGAATATTTCGCGTTTCATCCACGCTAGGATTCGTCAGGCTAATATATAATTTTACCTTTTTTGCCTAAAAGACGCACAGAATGCTTTGAAATTCATATATGCATTCTTTGTTTTAAAAAAATCTTTTTAATTATTCCCTGTTCCATATAATACTTAAGTCTTAATAAAATCTTCAGTAGTATATAACAGTCGGATACATCTTAATATGATACATTGCTGCCACATTTTGGGAGATACTAGCCAGAATACTGTTTCTTGCCTTAACCGAGTACAAAATTTCCTTCGTAGCTTATTCGAGAAATTTCTTCAGTTCTCACTAGCGTAAAATACGTTTACAGTTTTTTCTATTCTATCGTGCTATCAATGGAAATTCATCGACTGAGTTTTGGTTGCTTATTAACGCATTTACAGCAAGAATTTATCGCATAGTCATGTCTGAAATAGATTACCATTTATCCTTTGTTTTCTTACCGTTAGGCGAATTTCTTTGAACGGATATCATTTCTAAGATCGTCTCATCCTTATATCACATTATCACCGAACTACTTCCCTGCAGAATAAAACTGGATCCTCTTTAAATCAAATACTAACAAATACTTGTCATAAATACGAGCAATCAAAACTGATTTTACCATTTGTAATTTCCAAATTTTTATCATATTTTACAATTTTCGATTGGCAATCATTGCGCTACATTAGATATTAGCTGTTGCTATTTACCTTGATAAATTATTAAAAAAAACAAATATAACTCTCGCGTGTATTTATGGTTTCGAAAAGACACCATTTATTGAAAAAATAAAATCGTTATAAGTATATTTATATTCAGGTTAAATTTTATGAGAATAATTTCTGAGTTCCGTTTCTTGTGGCATAATTTATACGCCTAATAGCCATATAAAAAATTGGTTAGATTCAATTTATTTAGTAATGCATCTAAGATCGTCGAATTCTTTTCAGTTAAATATGTGTAAGAATTTGGGTTTAAAAGATCGTACTCATTTGCAGAATGAAAACATAGTTGGAATTTTCTAAAACTATGATTGGAAAATGGTAACGATTTTTGAGATATGATCATGAATCACAGAAACAATCTAGAGTCGATGTGATCAATAAAAAGATATCGATTCTGAAACATAAGCGATATTATTTATGACAGCCCTATTCAAAGTGTACGTTTGGCGATGAAAGTTCATCTTTAAGGTTATAGGTTGGATGTCGAGTTTGGTCTTGTTTTTATTATGCACACAAGTTTGCATCCTGCATCATTTGGGATTTATTTTCACAATGCTTTGTCCGGTGTAACCTCTACCCCTTTTTTCGTGTATGTCTGTTTGGACTCAGCAATATTTCAATCGAACTCGGGAATTTAGACGGAATTTAGGACTAAACCGTTTATTTGATCAATCGAAAAATGTTCTCTTTGTTCCATCAGACATGACCGAGTAGGAGTAATACTTAACTTCATTCTTATTACTATCTCTATTGAGGAGTGAACATTAAAAATATAGAATACCCTCACGTAGAACTAATTATTATTATGACTTTATTAATTGCGCAACGAGTGAATGTTAAATCGGCCAAAAAATTGTGAAACTAACACTCAAGATGAGAAGAGAAGTCAGAAAAATCCAAATACCAACTACAACTGTTACAATAATACTAACTACAACTGTTATAATAATACTAACTACAACTGTTATAATAATACTAACTACAACTGTTATAATAATAATACTTACAAATGTTATAGTAATACTAACTTCAACCGTTATAATAATAATACAAATGTTATAGTAATACTAAGTACAACTGTTATACTAATACTAACTACAACTGTTTTATTAATACTATAACTGTTATAATAATACTAACTACAACTGTTATAATTATAAAAAACTACAACTGTTTTAATAATAATAACTTTTAATAATAACAACTTTTATAATAATAATAATAATAATAATAATAATAATGATAATAATAACTGTTATAATAATACAAACTACAACTCTCATCTATAAAATATATCGAGACTGAAAACTAATCGTTTGTTCCGGAATTTTTTAGAGCATGGTTGATAATAAGATCATTTTAAATAGTTATTTGGTAACGTTTGTATTGAGGATAACGATTACATTCGAAATTCTATATATATTCGCGAGTTCCACGAGACAAACCTGAAGAAATTATAGCACATATTCTTAAACGTGACAATCAATAGAAAAAATAAACGAAAGCCTTTACGGACGCAGCGTGCTCTCGTTTCGTCATGCATGTTTGCAACGGCCCGTGACGAAACAGTGTATAATGTTAAATAGTAGCCATTTCTAAATAACGGTCTTTTGGGTGTTGAATGTTTCAATTCTCATTCCGGTGATACTAAGAATACAAATACGGTTTAGGTAAGTCTTTTATTTGGTCATGGTTGCCGGAATGAGAGCAAGCTGTTGCCATGAGTTTGGTATTCCGTTCGAAATTTTTGAATTCAACAAGACAAACCTGAATAAGTTAAAATTTTTTCATCGATTGAAACGTTGTGAGAATAACATATTAGATGAGAACAGTCATCTGACTATTTTGTAGCGATATGTAACGCATTTAAAAAAATATTTTTTATAGAGATATGTAACGCATTTAAAAATATTTTTATAGAGATATGTAACACATTTAAAAATATGTTTATGGAGATATGTAACGCATTTAAAAAATATTTTTATAGAGATATGTAACACATTTAAAAATATTTTTATAGAGATATGTAACGCATTTAAAAATATTTTTATAGAGATATGTAACGCATTTAAAAAATATTTTATAGAGATATGTAACACATTTTAAAAAATATTTTTATGGAGATATGTAACGCATTTAAAAATATTTTTTATGGCGATATGTAACACATTTCAAAAAAAATTTTATAGCGATATGTAACGCATTTAAAAAATATTTTTTATGGCGATATGTAACGCATTTAAAATATTTTTGATAGAGATATGTAACGCATTAAAAATATTTTTATAGAGGTATGTAACGCATTTCAAATATTTGTTAGAGATATGTAACGCATTTAAAAATATTTTTATAGAAATATGTAACGCATTTAAAAAGTATTTTTATAGAGATATGTAACGCATTAATAAAATATTTTTATAGAGATATTTAACGCATTTAAAAATATTTTTATAGAGATATTTAACCCATTAAAAATATTTTTATAGAGATATGTAACCCATTTAAAAATATTTTTATAGAAATATGTAATACATTTAAAGCATACTTTTATAGAGATATGTAATGCATTTAAAAATATTTTTTATTGAGATATTTAACGCATTTAAAAATAATTTTATAGAGATATGTAATGCATTTAAAAAATAATTTTAGAGAGATATGTAACTCATTTACAAAATAATAGTAAGCCTGACATAGCGGCTGTCCGAAAATGGGAAGGTTTTTTAAAAATTACGCATAGCCGACTAAACAACGATGTTAGTTGAAATTTAAGACGAAACAACGAGCGGAATACAAATAACCTCTTATCGAAATATGTGAACGTCTCTAAAAATATGTCGTTTTTTTCGTTCTTACGTGATAAACACAAATTCAGTCATAAACATCATCCATATTCAACATCCATATTTGCGTTCTAACAGTTTGTCTCATTCATAACGAACAATCAGCTGCTCTTTCTAGTAGAAGGTTCAATATTATCAATAAATTTGTATTTAATGCACACATATGTGAGGGTTGTAATCGATATCATGAGGAAATTGTAATCGGCTAATTTGAATAAGTTATTAAGCGATAACAACCCTGATATTATGGGTAAAATATGTACATAATTAGCTGCATTGTTTGTTATAGCCGTTATCTTCCGCAAAAAAAAAGAAAAAAAACCGAAAAAGTTTCACCGCCGTAAAACAAAGAAATTAAAGTATTTCATCCAATTAGTAAAGATCTATTTACATAAGTTTCATATAAGATCTAACTTAAAGGAATAGTATAATAGACATTATTGTTGGGGGAAGATATTCAACTATGAATAGAGCAAAAGAATAGATTTCGAATACACAGGCAAATGGTAAAACACTAGCGTAATATATAATATGAGAGTGATAAGGCCGACAATTTTCCAGAACTTTGAAAATAGAAAATGATCGGAAAATCTTCCTATCTCGAAGGAATGGTATGATGAATAGAGGTACAACTAATAAAGTAATACGAAACACATGTCATTCGGTTAATGTATTTTAAGAACGGAAAAATAAAGTAGAATTACGAAAATTGGTATTATTTAGATTATTTGGACTTCTCTTCTCACTTAAGTTTTTGTTCTTACAAAGTCTCGTTCAACAAAATTTCAGACTATTTTCATGTGCTGAACTAGATTATATGTACGACATTTCTAGAGGAACCCTTATTTTATCCACGGGACAGCTCACTCTCATTTCGCTAGCCATGATTAGATACAAGTCTTACGCAATTCGTAATTGTATTATTAGTATATAACACTGAGTTAAAATATCGTAAAGAATACATTGCGCAACAAACTAACCGACCGAAAATATTAATTTTCAGAATTTAATGAATAGATGTTATGAATATGCAATGTTTCTCCTATTCATCTAGCAATCATTAGGATGAAGACAACTCTGGCCTTGGCTCAGTGTTTAGAATCCAGATAAGCCGCTGAGACGGTCAATGAAAAATAATATGCAACAATATTGTCCTCTGAACATTAATGCCCGCATCACAGACATCCACATAGACGTTCATGTATATTTACATACAATTAAAGATAGTTGATTTTGTTTTTTGGAATATATGATACAGTTTATATGTAAGTGTGTTATAACGGAATTGAAAAACAGTTGGACCGCATAATGAATATTAAACTGATTTTTAACAGAAATGCCGCATCTATTGACAAGTTGTTCGCGATTATTATTCATTTATTTATCCATCTTTTTTAAACTGTAACTTCTTTATCTTTCTTTTGTCTACGACTCTCGAAATCAGAATCGTTACAACCGGTATTATCCACTCATATTTTTTTATTGATTGTTTCTCATGAAAATAGATCCCGAGAAATACTAAGAGAATGACGCACTGCATACAAATTTATGAACATATTTAGTTAATCAAATTAGTCGTTGGCGCTTCTTGTCTATGTTATTTGCAGATTATCGATATCGACTATATCGATGAAGACGATTTACTCCCAAGAGGAATTACAAGCTGCATTGGCAAAGCAGAGAATACAAAATATGAGAGGTCACTAGAGACGATTTCATTGTTGAGATCGAGAAAGCAGACTTGGTGATAGTAAACATTCAAACGGAATACTTATATAACAGGATAACCATCACATATCACTCATGGAAACGTTCAAAAGTGTAACCGTCCCTTCTGCAATACAAGCATATTTAGGACCTGTCTATAGTAAACGGTATTCTAGGATTTATTCACCAAGTTTCAGCAACGCATTTACAAGTCATTATTTTATCACCGCTTTATGATATCAAGACACTTTTTAATCGTCTCATCAGTATAGAGAAAGATCATGAGTAAGTTTTAATTCCTCCGAGCTTTTATCTGTAAAACGATCTCAACAATATCGTATTTCAAAATACCAGACCATTCTTAAAATGAACACTACCAAAATCAAGACTCAAGATCAGAGCATGTCATAGTCATTCAAAAATTTTAACACTGTATCTATATTTGCTTGTAGGTAAACAGCAATGAAACAAAAACTTGTACATTTGTAAATAAGTATAAACTGAAGTTTATTCTCTACTCAGGTAGGCTAGCGATGTTCGTTACGTATTACTGCTGGTAATTCACACGTGTGTTGTTATTGTTTCAGTAACAATTACAATGCTCGCATGGAAAAGCAAATGAATACTAATAAATTCTAAAAATATTATTCTATAATAAATAAAAACGAAAATAAATAAAAACGAAAATAAAGAAATACTACATCCGTACGCTTTTATTATAAAAAGTCAAAATCAGTCATATTTTTGCTTAATAGCTTCGATGTTTCAAACTGTACCCTAAAACATTTTATATTAGTGAACAATCTTTTGCTAGACATTTGTTAGAATAAAATTTGCAACCTAAAACAATAAATCAATACTTTCGTATATTGAAAGCTTGAAGATATTAATAAATTCAATTTGGAAATATATATTTCTGAAAATATTTATTATGACCAAGAATTTTTTGAAAGCAACTAAGAATTTCAATCTCACTTAAAAATTGCGAGAAGGAAAGACACGGAATTATATTGTAATTCAAGAGTTGATCCATTATTGCTAATCCATCGTAATAATGGATTCGCCATAATTCCAATGATTCTTTACTACAATTATTTATTGTCAGTAAAAGTAAATTATCACATAATATCATATCGCTTGTCGGAAGAATAGATTAAAAAAAAGAAATAAACCAATATTTTTACTTCTGTCACGTCCATTATATAATTCGGTAAGGTACACATTTTACGACATAATCAATATTTATAATCATGCTCTGAAAAAATGTCAGTATTCTTAGTATTATTGTGTACAAATTTTTCAGAGATATTTTGTCCTTAATCTCATTGGTCATCAATCCGTCACAGGAATTGACTTTTTAAATGGTCGCAAACACATAAAACAAACGTATCTAACGAACTTTTGGTTGAAAATAAAGCGAAAGAAGAAATTTAGCATAGTGCATATGAGCGCGTGGGGAAATATCAGCAGCAGCGAAGCATGGCTGGCTTACGAAGTGATTAGCAACAGCAGTTGCCGAAAAATATACATATGCAATTAGGAGTGTGCGCGAGAAGAAAAAAGAGAAAAAATAGACCACGTAGTCGTGAGAAAGAAAGTCGATGTCGAAGAAATTGGATGTGTAAAGTTGAGGACGAGAATTGACCAGTTGTGGTTGGCATGCGGTCGGAGGAAGAAGAAAAGTGTACAGCAGCCGAGATGGACAATAGCGAGGGATTTTAAGTGGTGTCGAAACGGGAAAGTAATGGTAACAAACACTTTTGTTAAAAAAAGACAAAATGCCGACCTGGATTTTATTTATTTCTTTCCAGTTTTATTTTTATAAATTACGAAAATTTTATTTTTATGAATTACAAAAATTTTATTTTTATGAATTACGAAAGTTTTATTTTTATGAATTACTAAAGTTTTATTTTTATGAATTACGAAAGTTTTATTTTTATAAATTACGAAAGTTTTATTTTTATAAATTACGAAAGCTTTATTTTTATAAATCACTAATGTTTTATTTTTATGAATCAGTAAAGTTGTATTTTTATGAATTACGAAAGTTCTATTTTTATAAATTACTAAAATTTAACTTTTATAAATTGCGAAAGTTTTATTTTTATGAATTACGAAAGTTTTATTTTTATAAATTACGAAAGTTTTATTTTTATAAATTACGAAAGTTTTACTTTTATGAATTACGAAAGTTTTATTTTTATAAATTACGAAAGTTTTACTTTTATAAATTACGAAAGTTTATTTTATGAATTTCGAAAGATTTATTTTTATAAATTACGGAAGTTTTATTTTTATAAATTACTAAAGTTTTATTTTTATAAATTATGAAACTTTTATTTTTATGAATTACTTAAGTTTTATTTTGCTGAATTACGAAAGTACAATATAACGGCCACATTACAGAAATAGGTATGAATTAAATGAGTTCTGGGTTCACTCATGTTTAGTCTCATTCAGGAATATTATACACTTGTAAAACCCGTCATGAATATATGTGATATTTTGTATATTGTAAAAAAATATAATCCCCAAATGGATTGCACCTATTGCTTGTCAATAAAGTTTTCTTGATAATAATAGCGAATAGCTAAATGATGTTTAAGTAAAGATTTAGCTGTATTCTATTGAGCTACTACAGAAACATGTATACACACACACACACCCACACACACATATATATATATATATATATATATATATAAACTCACCATATCTGTGTTTCTGTCTGTCTCAATCTTTTTCTCCGATACGATAGCACCCAGTAAGCGCGAAGCAAATCAAATTATTGTAGATTTTGTGGAATGTTGTTATATATATATATATATATATATATATATATATATATATATATATATATATATAAACCAGTAATATGGCTGCTATTGTCTCAAACTTGAAAAAATATTGGAACTTGGCATGCGTAAGTTGACTACTTTTGTACGTATGCGCAAATATACGTTTATATATTAAAGTCAATCTATTTTTAACTAAGTTTTAACTAAGTCTTATTTGTTTGACGATAGCTAAAACGGTAACGATTAAAACTGAAACTCTAAATGCTTTGGTTTCGATTCTATCTTTTAGTACACATCATATGTTTTGTTATACTTTTGAAACTACCATTATATATTTGGTACAATAAAACAATCTATAGAAAATTGACTTTACAATAATAAATCCGAACTCTGTGCGAATAAAATGCCATATTTAGACGTATTTTATGACACTGTACCGCCGTGGTGGGACGATTCCAAAATTTTTCCCGATTCCGATCCAATTACTGATTCCGTTCTAAATTTCCGATTCGATTCCCGATTCCGATTCTTTTAATATCTATAAATATTTAATTAGATATATGTTTATCTTTGTTTATTTTCGTAAATTTTCAAATTATTACATGGATCCCCGGGTAATTTCCTGGTATATTTTTTTCCTTTAATGTAATTTATGCTACTTGAAAGTTTTCATAAAAAGTTGAAAATACTTGACGATTGGTAGGTAAAATGAGAAGACGATGTAAGAACAAAATATTAACCACGACCTCTCCCATTGTTACGAACGAATTTCTAAATAATAATGTTACTATTTAGGTGTTGGGCTTCGTTAACTATTATGTGCCTTACTTCTATGAGTGTTTAAATTTTATTTTAATTATATAAATTTTGGGGGTTATTAAATTAATTTGCTTTGCTGTAAAAAAAAAAACTTCAAATAATAACAACTAGCGAGACCTATGGAAATTCCACAGGGGACTTATTCATATGTAATATACTAATGTTGCTATTCATGATGTAAATAGAAATGCTTTGATATTATTGTAACTATTGTTAAAACTGCAAAATTATTTATCTAAGCTAGCAAGGAGGCCTGGCGTAGTCAAGTTGTTAAGTACGCTTAAATATGATATTTTAATTCTTGCAGATCTCGTATATATTATTATAGAGTTCTATGGATTTTTATATCTTATAAATTTGTCATTTCAAAAATAAAAAAAATATCCATATGACTTTGGTGCATCAGCTTGAGTTCCTTCAGCTATAATCGAACCGAAACCTAAATTTATGAAGAATTCTTGATAAAATCAGTTATTAAAAAAATAAAGCAGATCACTGGAGTTCCATCAACTATAACCAAAACCCAAAACAAACCTTATGAAGAATTCTTGGTAAAATTATTTATTATAAGAAATGGGAATCCATAATTTAACAATAGTCACTCGGATGTAATCATGACATACAAAATAAATAACACACACGCTATCGTATTAATATATAGTATTGTTAAAAGTCATAAAAACCAAGCTCCTTTTCTACTACTAACCTTAAGTACGGGTGGCAATTCGAAAAATATAGCAATTATATGTGATTTTATGATTTTGCTGATCAGCTTTAGAATTAGTGGTAAAAATGACTTAACTTCTTAAAAAGTTATAGTGTACCGAAATGGGATCAGTTTACGTTATATTTATATGCACAACTGAAGCCCCCATTCTAAATTCTAAAATAACATTTCAGTGTGCTCCGACATGATCACCTAAAAAGTAGAATCTCATATGTTTTGGGTATTTTAAATGGAAATCACGTTTTTTAAGTTAACAAACTTCTCAATGTTTGCTGTTCTAAAGTTTTGATAAACTTGTGAGATTTTCATCTATATTTTCACTTGTGACAAAACCAAACAAAATATAAGGAAACATGAAATATTTCAAAGAATGTGGTGATCATACAAAACTACCAACATAAAAAATTCCAAGGATGTTAAATCTTTGATATAAAGTCCGAAGTCTCTAATAGACGCCATATGGCCATTTAACAAATAGGTGCAAAAAGCTTTTAAAAATCTATCATATTGAATAGGCAAGCGAACTCTAGAATATTTAGGTTGCTTACAATAAAAACTAATAAAAATAAATTAAATTAGGTTTCGGGAGTCTGAAGATTTTCTTGTGCCCAAAAAGGTGCCATAAATTTTAATTATTTTGGAAGAAGCTGACGACAAACATCCCAATGTACAGCTGGCGCCAACGAAATTTAACCATGAACATTTAAAACTTGTTAATAATCATATGAACTCCCTCGGATGAGGCCTCATAGGAATAGATGCAAAACGATTACAAAGGCAATAGGCAAGTTATAAATGACCAATAAATAAAATAAATTAAATTCTGATAATCAATGTTAAATCTGTAAATGAGATTTATAACTAATTCTGTGACCCTTCTCAATCTTATGTTGTAAAGGAACAACTGCTAATACAAAAAAGATGTACTTGTTTCATTTTTTATTTAAAAAAATTAAAAATCGGTTTGGAATCGGAAATAAGAATATAATTTTTCCGATTCCGATACCGATTCCGATACCCCTCCCCAAAGTTCCAATTTTTCCGATTCCCGATTTCGATCCCGATTAATCGTCCTAACACTATATATATATATATATATATATATATATATATATATATATATATATATATATATATATACATATACATATATATATATATACATATATATATATATCATATGATATTAACCACTGTAATCTAATTTAGAAGGGTTTGTATTTTAATACGAATATAAACTTATTTTAGGTAATTCAACGCCCCCCACCCCAAAAAAGAAAAAAAAATGACGTTGGTGTCAACAGTATGTTGTTTATAATTAGTTGAATAATAATCACAATTTTTTCATACATGGTCGTGAACTCCTGACTCATACATTTTCCAATGTTATTAATCGAACATATTATGATTAATATTCGATAGATGCCATAGTACGAATCAGTAAGATAATTTATTTAAACCATATACATAATATCAGCGCATATGATCAATACTGCGCGTCTTTGATTCATGGTTTCAACCTCAATTTCCATTTGATTATTCAAGTTGGATAACGCACACCATTCGAGATATACACGCATGCGTGACCATTTTTCGTTACACATTCTAGTTAAGAAGTTGCAATAGTTTTTTAAACGGAAGAGTAAAAATTGTAAAGTAACATCAAAGGTAGTGCGAAAAATGAAAGCACACCAGTATAAAATCAAAGAAGAAAAGAAACAGTCATTCTCGTTCCTCACTTTCTATTGCTTCTGTGTCTTCCCCATCCTTATGCTTGTGCTAGTGCAATGCGAATACGCACAGTTTTTATACACTAAATGATATCACCCCACGTGTTTTGAAACTAAAAGCAAGAATAATTTCTAGCTATCTTTATATAGTTGAACCATATACGTACGTGTATACCTCTCTTTCTCCTCTGTCACTTAAGATAAATAAACTGCTAAATTAAAGCTTAAATGCAAGTTCCACCAGTTGAACTATCGGACCGTGTTTTACAGCTTACATGATACTCGTATGCAAAAAACAGAAATAGACTTTATACCTGCTTTTAACATAACTGTTGAATTCGCCACATGAGCTAAAGTATTGGCGCTTAAGTTCAAAGGTGACTTGTATCCATGGTTCA